>NC_090879.1:6401616-6406616 GCF_036669935.1 Montipora foliosa
TCTACGAACTAGATTTGGTGGATCACGCCGCAAAAGCTATGCTTCAAACTTCCCCCTGCATAACCACTAGATATGAAGCTCGCCAACTGACTGTTGGATGATGTCTCCAAGCTCAGGGAAACCAAACCCATGAACAGCCACTTGGTAACATACTGAGTTTTTCAGGTTTGAATTGGGATCCATTGGATCTTTACCCAGATAACATCCTCCACCGATGCGACAGTACAGCCATTTCTTACGCCTTTCCTTGAGGACACGCAGTATTTCCACTTTATTTTATTTTTTTCATATATCAACTCGTGTCTACATGATTGCGTTCGACTTTAGGAGAACGCACACTATTGATACCGCTTCTTTCTGGGTGCTGTACGATTTCAGAGTTTGGGCGCTATCTTCCATTGGCTGACCACTCGCCTCGATATCAGGGACTTTAAGAACCGACTACGGCAACGACCACGCCAAAATGCAGTAATATTATTGGTTAAAAGAACGTGCTGCAGGTGCGGCACGCATTTTGAATAATTATCTCCCGTACTCGTCAAAACTCTACGTGAAATGACCAAATTTAAGGTTTTGACGACAACGTGGACAAACTACAGTCTTTCTTTCAGTCTCGCTCTTTACTTCAAATTCGTCCGTACAAAACCAGGTATAATACACTTCGCCGATCTTGCATAATATAAAAAAACATGGAATAATCATGAAATACTTAAAATAGTTCAAACTTATATTTTGAAGTGACGTCTTTGTGGCGGTAGCCGTCGTGGTTTCTTAAACTCCCTGTCTTGCGAGAGCCTAAAGCCTCTGCAATCGTCCAGTGTAAGAGACTTTATTAGCAGTTACAACGGCCATTTTGATTTCTATTGTTTTGAAACATATTAGGGGATGCTCATTGGGCAAATTAACATGTATTTACCCCCTGAGAATCCCATAATGTCTTTCGAAACAATAGAAATCAAAATGGCCGCCGTATCCACAAAGTATATTGAGTGGTGACGAGCAGTAAGTGCATGCGCGTAAGTCGGTGAACAAAATATTGCAGGCTCAGAACAACTGGTTTAGAACACTGCCTAAAATCACGCCACAAAGCCACTTTCCCTGAATATTTCTGGGTAATCAGAACATTAAAAATATTTCATTTTACTAGATATTGAACGCACTTTACTGATCAAAGAATATTACTGGTATAGGGAATTAAGAAGCGTGCTATCTGAGGAGGCTCTAGGATGGCTGGACTTTGGGAACAAGGGCTTTGAATAGTATAATATCCTCACTGCATACTCATTACCTCATCGCATAAGGTTAAGTTATGGGAAGATTTCGCTCATGCCCTCGACCTAAACGAACAAAACCTCCAAAGCCCCAAAGAATTGCCACAACAAAAGAGAAGACAGGAGCACCACTCTTTATTTCCTCCCATTACTCAGAAGCCTCTTAAATCGCTACCCCCGCCCACGACTATCATTACTCTAAGCCAGCCGATACACCAGCCCTATAGTATTACAAGAAAAACATCAGAAACCCATAACTAGAAGATACACTGGAGGTTGCTAGGATGAGAAATCGGATTCCGAACAAGACACTCGGTACTCGAGAGGAGTCGTTTAGTGAAAGAGGAGGAACCAGCTATAGTAGACATTTTATTTTAATGGTTAACCATATCGCCGTTCCTCCATCCTACGTAGCGAGAAATCTCATCCGGAGAGCAGCCCATCATATTAAGGGTATTCGAAAGACCAAGCCTAAAGCTGTGGGGGGGTCTCCCCACAATCTATCTTAGCCCCTGTGAAGTGTTTGCGCAGACGGTTATTGACCGCGGAACCAAGAAAGGCCTTGAGCTTACAACTTTACGGGGGTCAGTAGTCCTAAACATATACCCGCCAGCTAATTCGATGGAAAAAAGGTGACAAACAGACAAATAATATTCCATCCAGGAAACAGGACAGACCTCATTGTTCGCAAAAGGCTCTAAGACAAAAGGACAAGATGTGTCACCCCGAAAAGTTTTAGTAAGCGTGAACTTAAGTAAAAATCCCTCCCGGTCTTTAAGTCTAAACACCTGGTTCGCCAAAAGGCGGCCGAGATCTGAAGCGCGATCCCCGGTAAAGAAATCGACAACAAAAAAGGTTGCGTCCCTCACTAATATGTACTTATCAACAACGGAAAGGTGAGGGCCGGCCTCTATAGAACGCCTAAGGAAAGTTATTAGCTTAGAAAATTTAACAAAAAAGAAGGGGACTGCCTGCGAGGGCAGTATTGCTTTACTGGCCTTCTCCTCCCGAATAAAGGTATTCTTTGACCCTAGTGTGCGCAACAGGATTGGAGTCGTGCAAACGGCCAAGATAATTAAAAATGGCCTCAACTTTCCTAACAAAGAATCTACCGACCCTGCTGCTAAACGGGTCGGGCAATTACAAGGAACCTCAGAACACGGTCTTTCCTGACTTGTCCTTGCTAATTAAGAACTTAACAATTTCCTCCGAAGTACAGTACACGAGGAAATGTCTCTCGGGGGAGATAAGGAAGCTAGGAAATCCAAAAGCTCTCGCTCAAGGGCGGATTTCTGTCCTTGGTAAGGCTTGGCTTTGAACACATCATTAAACTCTTGGAAACGTTTCGCAATCTTTGCATGGTCAGCAGTCTTGGTAGGCACAACAAATCTTTTAAGGCATGTCCGCGAACCACAAGCCTGACAAAAGTTGGCATCAACGTCATTAGGGTACAGACATGCGGGACATCGCCGGGCAGCTTTCCAAGGTCTTAGAACCTGGGGATCAAAGGCACTGTAAGGCAAAAATATTTACTAGCAGACACATCGGAACGCCCAGAGGTCCCACTGGAGAGGACGGGCGAGCCATTCTTGAGAATGCTGGGAAGGGAAAAGTAGGACTGAACCGGAACCCTTCCTGCCCAAAAGAAATCGATCGACTGAGAAGGCCTGGATGGTCGCCCACCAGAATGGTCTTGGTCGAATATCTGGAACGATGAGCGTATAGGCGCCATGAAACTCTTGGTGGGCAACGTAGCGAAGAAGAGGTCCAAGAACAACAAAAGGTGGAAACACGTAAATGTTGTGTCCAGCGAAAACGTTGATCTCAGCGGATCCGGGGGTGGCCCAGGGCGTGTAGTGGGGCAGGGGGTTGCCGTAGGCATCTTTTTGACCGTTACTGTCCAAGGACATTAAATCGAAAGAATGAGGACCGAACAAACGTTCCAAAGATAGCCAAGCCCCAACAGAAAGCATACAGTCCAAATCCGAACACTTCCGCGAAGGCTCGTCAGCGGGATTATGCGACGAAGGCACGTAGAAAGTTTAAATGCTGAAGTTCTGATCTCGACTATAACGATAAATTTCTTTGATAACCTCGTTGATTGCGGAATTCCTGCAATCGTCGTCGTCTAATGCAGACTTAAGAACTTTGTTATTAATATGGACATCCACGAGGGAATTTGACAACTGGTTTTTAAAGGAAACAAGCTAGACCATTCAACAAAGCTCTTGACTCCAACAAATTGACATCTTCAGAAGGATCAGAGGGCCAGTAATCTCTGGACATTAACTTCCGTCCGTCTCGAAACAGAACCGCACCGTAAGCACGCGTCGAGGCGTCAGAAAAGAGTGAAACCGTTACGTGAAGCTCGGAGCGCCAAGGGAAGCAATCCGTCCAATAATCGAGGAAACGCCAGTATAAAACCTCTGTACGAAGGTTTCCCTCAACCCGAACGAAAGGCTTAAAGGAGCGGCAGAGCTGGGAAATGGCCAGGAACGGCCAAACTGAACGAGATGACCTGTCCCGCAAACCTCTGAAGGGTTTTAACACTAACATACCGGGAGGATAGAATCTCCTCTATGAGTATCTTAAACTTGAGTTTCTTGTCAGGCGGAAGAAGAAAAGCTTGGCGGAAGGAATCGCAAAGAAAACCGAGAAAACGAATAACAATAGAAGGGACGCACTGCGATTTAGGCTATGTAGTAACCTGCCTCTATGAGAAGATAGCATAAAATGTATTTGACGGCCTCGGCGAGTACACTGTTAGAGGGTAGAGTGGAACTGGCTGGCGCCCGATAGAGTTGACCAACCTGACGATCGTCTATATACTGAGACACAGGAAGCCCAAACGAACGTGCTGCACTTGTAACGGCAAGACCGAGATTGTGATATATATAAGCACTCGCCTTCCATCCAAACGGGAGAGTGCAAAAGACAAAATAAACGCCGTTCCATTCCAAGCCAAAGAAAGTTCGCGACGAAGGATGTAGCAGCAAATGCTGATAGCCACTTTTATCATCAAAAGAGGTTTAAAAATGGCCAGGAAGAACATACCTGGGCAAGTCCGGAAGGTGGTCAAGCTTAAAAGGGAGGTCTTTGATCCACAGATTCAAAAATCGTTCATCGTGGCATAAACGAGGCTTGGAGGTTCCACAGTTAGGGGAAGGACCAAATGGGGGGAAGCCGGTTACTTCGCTAACCCTGCCCCAAACCGCAAGTACCTCAGCGCCTACCCAATCGACGACAGTATCGGTAATAAAGTTCCGGAATTGTTCACAAACCTTGGCGTTGTCAAGTCGCATAGGAGGAGGGAACAGCGAATCATATGAGGAGCCTTTAAAGTTTCCTTTGAAGGGCTTGAAAAGCCGATCGATCCTAACACCCTCCTTAATAATCTCCATAAGGTCTACCTGAGATGAACCACGCCTGCTCAGCAAGTGCTCCCATACTGACAAGTGGTTGTGGATTTCGCCCGCTCGGAAATACTCAGGGCTGAGGAAACGAAGCTCAACTGGGGCAGGCTGCGACCATACTTGGTGAAGGGAGGGGGCCAACGAAAGGGGAGGGCCCCTGCGTAATGCCACATAGGGGAATATCACCCTTTGACGAATTTGCGGTAACTGCAACAACCCTGGCATGGAAAGAAGCAGGGTCCTAAAAAGGGGAACAAAGGAAAACATCCCGTGAAAACCAAAAGGAAACAAGCAGGGAACCCACCCCTTCGTTGAC
>NC_090879.1:6431616-6441616 GCF_036669935.1 Montipora foliosa
ATATTCACCGATAATCACTTCGCCTTGGGCGAATAATTGTTAATTATTCTATATGTACCTTAGAGATGCCGTTTTAACCCATTGAATCCCAGGGGTTCCCCATTGACGAGTAAAATCGTCTGGCATTAGACAGAGTAAAATACATGTACTAAGTATGGCCGGTTTAGGGGTGACTGGGTGAAACTATTCATCGCTGGAGCAGCTGCTATTGATGAGTAAAATGGAAGACAGTCTCACTCTCACTGAGGATTGAAAGGGTTTTAAGGGGTACACAGTTTTTGAGTGATCTTTGATGTTGTTAACACATTCACCCTTGAAGTGCCCCCCATTGATGAGTAAAAGTGTCTTGCTTTTAGCCCATTGACTCCCAGGGGTTCCCCATTGACGAGTAAAATCGTCTGGCGTTAGACAGAGTAAAATACTAAGTCTGGCCGGTTTGGACATCAATGGGTTAAAGACACAGTAAAATCTGCAAATCTCATTCTCAGCATTGAAAGGCAGGGCTTGAAATTGCGACCAATACGGTCGCATTTGCGACTAAACGTTTCCCTTTGCGACTAAAATATCTGGAGAAGTCGCAAATTTGCGACTTGTTGTCACCTTCGTTCTTTCGAAACAAAAGGATTAGCAGTTGCCACTTTGCTGCTACTTTTGCTAAAATAGATAAATAAATAAATAAATAAATGACAAAATTATTTTGTTTCTCGCTGTGAATTTTCTCTGAAGGTAGTGTAATTGTATAGTAATTTAGCTGCGATGTTACGTGCACAGCTCCATTCCTTCGATCATTCGCCATTTTCAGCCGTTTCTTTACACACAAGTATTGCGGGCTCATATTTTTTTGCTAAACCGCTGACAACACAATGCAGTGCGGCGATTTTGCAACGAAAAGTTACAAAATTGCGACTAAATTTTCCTATCTTATCGCAAAATGCGACTGGATGTTTTCGTTAATTTCGAGCCCTGAAAGGGTTAATATACATGTACAAAAATTAATGTACAGGTATGATTTTGGAAATTCTATACCTTTGAGATGCAATTTTAATCCATTCATCCCTAGAGTGGCACCCATTGACAAGTAGAATGGTCTGGCGTTAAACAGTAAAGTTTAAGTCTCACTCTCAGAATTGAAAGGGTTAAGTTTTTGAGTGGTCTTTGATCTTGATAACTCATTCGTCCTTGAATCGACCCCCATTGACGAGTAAAATCGTCTGGCGTATAAGGACATTACTAAACAATGAAACAGCGAAACACCAAAGCAGCGAAATGGCGAAACAAAGCACCAAAACACCATGTATGACCCCACCATACATTGAATACTAGCCGACAAAGGTTGGATTTGAGATTAAACATCGGTTTAGGCCTAATTAGGCCTAAAAAGTTATTGCTCCTAATCTCAGTCTTAATCCGAATCCTAATGTTAATCTCAATGAATTAGGAACAATAACGTTTTTAGGCCTAATTAGGCCTACAGCGATATTTAATGCCTGGGTAGATGCCACTCTCAGGGTCGTTATGGTTACGCGCTGCTCTCGGCTGGCTTTAGTAGCCTTTCAGGCACCTCCCCCACTTTCATCTGTTGATGAGTTCATTTGCAATTTCGTTGCTCACTGCTTTATTATGTAAGCTATCAGGCCATCTACAGTAAGACCTGGGCAACTGCAAGACAATAATGTATTAATTGTCCTGTATGATGTGTATGCATGTATGCATAAAGAATTTACACAAAGTATCTGAAATTTAAACAGTGAGGTTGGGATGGTTAATTTTGTAGAAGATCATTGTAGTGAAAAAGTTAGTTCTCTTATACTTTTTCACCTCTTGAAATTTAGGGACAGAGACAAGACAAGTCATGGATGCTTGAATGGTTGCTTTGAGATATATTACATGAAGTTCGTTTTGACAATACAGTGTATAATGATCATCAAAGGACTTGACAAGATGCTGATCATTAAAAAGATCTTTCAAGGGATTGGAAACATGATGATGATGGTGTAAAGGTCAAACAAGGAAAACATGGAAGGTATAGTGCAAATAACACATTGTGAGAGACTTTGGAGTGAAAATTACAAAATTAACTTGTTGATCAGAATTAATTTTTTGTCATTTGGAGATGTAGTTTAGGTAGTGGGAGTAATTAGAAGGTCTTGGTTTTGAACTCAAACTTGAAGTGGAACATTATCATTCCTTTACAGAAATTTCATTTTTGGTTTTTGTTAGCAATATTATTAATTTTACTCATGCAAACAGAAGTGAAATACATGGAGGTCAAGCTGAGCTACATGTAATAGAAGTAACTAAACGGTACTGTAACTATAATGATACATGTTGATGTACATGGACATGTAGCATTGTTTTTGCCTTGTCATTGACTGTGAAATATTATCCTGAGTTACTGAAAACCACTTTATTTCAATGATTAGAAGGAAGGGATTTGAAAAGTAAAGGAATGACTGAGCAAAAATGCTTCAAGTTAATTGACTCCTTTATTCAAGTCCCATTTTAATAATAGCGAAAGTGTGCTTGTGTTGTGGTTTAAACTTCTTAATTTCAACTTGTTTAAATTCTAAAACTACTGGTAACCAAGATTAGATGGTTTTCACAGTGACATCAAATTGTAAAATCAAACATGTGAGTTCTTTTGGATTTTTATCTACGTGTACATGTATGCAAGGTTGAAGATGTCAGTTAGAAGTAAGAAGAAGTTAATTACAAGTTCTGCAACATTTTTGGTTTTGAAAATACAGAATTTTGAATTTTTTAATATTATTGTCAATTGTGTGACACCAGATCCTGAAATCTGTTTTGATTCTCTGCAGTTGAAACAGTTAAAGTCTATTAGGAGATGCATTTATGCTCACTTATGTCTAGGATTGAACACAATTGCAAAAATTACAAATTGCACAATTTTCGTAGGTGTGTTACAAAACTTCACACTCAATGATTCTTCCCAATCTTTGATTTTCCGTCACCTCCTTGTCTTACACATGATTTTCTGCAATTTAGGATTTTTGGTCACCTTATTGGGTTATTCAATTATTTCCGGAGTTTGCCCAGAAATCTACAGTTCATTTTGGGGGTTAGTTGCCTCAAAACAATAAATATCCAGTTCACTGAAGCATAATAATAATAATAATAATAATAATAATAATAATAATAATAATAATAATAATAATAACCACCAGTATTTATATAGCACACATATCAAAAAAACTCTCATGGCACTTTACAATAAGTATAAGAAAATTAATTAAAAATTAATTTAAAACTGAACACAATAATTTATTATGACTGTCAATAAATATAGAAAATAAATAATTTATGTTTTTAAATTCTTTTTAAATAAAGACAGTGGTGCAACATTTCTGACATGCTTAGGCAGGCCATTCCATAATTTTGGTGCACAGACTGAGAATGCTCTATCTCCGTAAATGTTTTTGTTCTTGATGTTGGTGTTGCTAGGAGTCCTAGAGAACTTAGTGCAATACTGGAGATGATTTTCTCTCCTGTAATAGTTCAGAGACATACCCAGGGCACAGTCCATGACAAGCTTTGTAGACAAGGAGTAATTAAAAACATAGAGGGTATTACGAGGGCACAGAGATACGAATTTCTCTTCGAGTGTTGAAGAATAATTATTTCACTAGTGAGCGCAGCGAACAAGTGAAATATTTTTCAGCATGGGAAGAGAAATTTCGTATCTCCATGCGGCCAAACACCAAGGAAATACTAAATCATTTCACAAAATGCATCGAAAGGCGTGATTTTTATATGTAACCATAACAACAGTGATCTTTTCATGTGTCAAGATAGCATGTTATTTTCACATGTGAAGATATCAGTTTTTCGTGCAAAAGCTTGCTTGGTATTTCATTAGTGTTTATATAATAAAACGTGATTATGAAACAGGGAGCCAGTGAAGTTGCTGTAATAAAGGGGTGATGTGATCATACTTGGATGAACGAGTGACTAGTCAAGCAGCTGTGATTTGAACCCTTTGCAGTTTGTTAACTTGATAATTGGGCAGACCAAAGTAAAGATGGTTGCAGTAATCTAGTTTTGTAGTTACAAAAGAAAGTACAACTTTAGAAGTGGCCTCATTTGTCAGATATTTACGAATTTTGAACAGGTTTCTTAAGAAGCAAAGTGAAGCTCTGCAAAGTTGATTTATCTGATCATTGAACGATATTTCCTGGTCAAAGATTATTCCAAGATTAATAACTGTTTTAGCCATAGTGAGTTGCTCATTACCAAGGATGTTCTCATACAGTGAAGGGCAATTCCGAAATTTAGAGTGAACTAATAAAATTATGTCAGTTTTCTCTTTGTTAAGCTTTAGTCTGTTTCGCTCCATCCATAAGCAAAATTTAATGTCAGATACACAGTTAAGCAATATGGTCAGTAACCAAGACAATGTCATCATTTTTGAAGGCCATATAAAGCTGAGTGTTATCAGCGTACAGATGGTAGTTTTGTTTGTGCTTCTTGACTTCGGAAAAGGGCATTGTATACATCAGATACAAAACGGGTCCCAAAGCGGAGCCCTGAGGCACTCCTATTAGTAGATCACGCTGGTTTGACTATGAATGCTCGATGTTGACAAATTGCATGGGATCGTGTATCATTAATGCCCAAATGCTGGTGCAATCTTGGGAGAAGAATCTCGTGATTGCATGACTGTGTCGAAAGCCGCAGACATACAGTGTATCCAACAGCACCAGGATGACATTCTGACTGCTGTCTACAGAAAGTACAATGTCTGATGTCATCGTGAACTCTAATGAATGCTGTCTCTGTACTGTGCAAGGCTTTGTAAGCAGATTGTAAGGGCTCATGTAAACCATTGTGCAACAAGTAATCATTGGGTTGTAAGAACACTGCATTCTCGATAAGTTTACATGTAGAGACAAATCGAAGATTTGAGACTGGACGAAAGTTAAATGTGATACAGTCCCAAGAGTAAATAGTATTGTTGCTGCTGCAGTGAGTGAGCCTGAAGCAAACAAACGAGGCAGCTCTCTTATTGGGAGAAGAACACATTTCTCTTAAAAATGCAAGGGTTTGTGGTGAAAGTCACAAGGTATTGTGGCTATGCACGAATGGAGGAATTGAGATGTGCGGTATTATCATCAGAGCATGCTCTGTTTTTCATTTCCCTCCTTGTATCCTCAAACTATAGATAGTTTCACTGTCTTGCCACAAAAAATGTATTTGAAATCGTTCAATGAAAAAGGCCAAAAACTCGGAATGTTGTAGGAAACAAATCATTCAACCACCTCTCCAATTCTCAGGTCTGTGTGGTACATCATTTTGTATGGAGACTCTGTGTGGTCCACCTATGTGGCGACCTGTAGCCAACGGAAAATGTCTGGAGTTCACTTTGCTCATGAGATAAAATGTATGTGTATGAACACATCTCCCAAGAGGCTCAAACAGCTCACAGTCATAGGGATAGACTTTTTTTTTCCAACCAAATAGCTTTATATCGTCTTTTCATGCAAGGTAACAATTCAGAAATTAAAAATGCTGTATTTTTGAAATGAAAGGTGTCATGGAGCTGGAACCATGAAAGAAGATTTATTTCGAGGTCATCCTCACCCTCCTTCAGCTAAACATTCAGAAGACCTTAAAATTTTGATTTTAGAATTTGATGACGTCATTGTGAAAACCATCAGATTCTATTGTTTTCTTTCTTCTCCCAAGTGGGGCCCAGAAGGAGGTCCAGTTCGGGGTCCACATGTGAAAATCTCTCTTCAATTCCACGCACGAAGCGTCGTTAAATTACTGCAAGCATAATTGAACATCTTCCTTCCCCTTGGCAGCATTTCCACCATTTAGGTAAACTAGTTTTTATGTAAAGAACCCCCTAAAACGTATTGCATTATGGGATTGGGAAAATAGTCTATATATACACTGTACAATGTATATTTCTTAAATTTGGAAAGGGAACTTTGCAATGTAACAGCCAAGTTCTGTTAATTACATATATAGATACTGATCATGATGAAATGTCCAGATTAAAAACAACTTGTTTTATTCATTTTTGAAATGACGAGAGGGTGGTCTTCAACTGCGAAAACTACATGTGTAACATGAAACTGCATATACACGAATGTGATAAAAAGAAAACTTGATAATGTCAAATAAAAGTCATAAAACCGTAAATATAGTAGAGAAAAAGAATTTATGTATATTACAGCACAAAAGTATCTTGCCAGCAAGAGCAAGTTGGCTTTTTATTGGCTGATCCTGTTAGTTACCTTTAGGACACCTTTTTCCACACATGTGAAAGATATAAATAATGTCTTCACTGTGCAAACTGAAGATACATGTATGATTTGTTAGAAAAAATGAACATCTTTGTATGTCATCAGTATCAAAACAATAAAATCTGTATAGTCCAAAAGAAGTTTAGTGTTAGTCTCAGACAATGCCTAAAACATGATGTACATGTAATAACTGTCACACATAATCGTTAACAACATATTATTATATGACTAGCTCTGTGAGCGGGCAAGATGAACCAAATCGTGCGCTGTGATTGGCTACCCGAGCAGCAAGATGGAGCTACAGGTATCTTGCCCGCTCGGGATTTCTCGCTTCGTCCCGCATGATCAAAGATCATTTTTTTCGTGTTTTAAGTCATGTAATAAATCCTTTATTGACCAAGCTTGTTTGTTCAAGATGGCTGGATATTGGCCTCGTTCTTTTTTTGCGTGTTTATGGACCGAGACGAAATAAACACGCAAAAAAAGAACTTGGCCAATATCCAGCCATCTTTACCTCACGCTTGGTCAATAACCCATATTTCTTGGGCCTCTCAAATAAAAAATGCAGAAACAAATGACAAACATCTCTCTCTACCTACATAAATACATACAAATACATACATAATTGACCGCTCCCCATAGGGGCTTTTCAGGGCCAATGAAACTCAACGAAACGACAGAACAGAACAACAACAACTGTTAAGAATCCCAATTGGCCGGAGGCAAACCAGTTGGCTATTTACAAGTGCAACTGGGAAGTTGAATCAGGGACTACCAGGATCAAATTCAACGAGTGGTCAGAGCGGGTCTTGAACCCGGGATCTCCGGATCTCAAGGCAAGCGCCCTAACCATTGGGCCACACTGCCTCCAAAATTAGTCTACAATGATTCTCAATGCACTGCAACAACAATACCTGACATTGCAAAATAGTAATACTAATACTAATACTAATACTAATAATAATAATAATAATTATTATTATTGGGTATGCTGTCGGCCAACTGTCGGTCGACTGTCAGTTGATGGTTGATCAACTGTCAGTGGACATGAGCTGTTCTTCACTTTAACCAAAATTTGAACTCCCAAAGAACACGTCACTTGCCTGTCGGGTTAGTAACTGGCCTGATTGCAAAATCCACTGGGCCCAGGCTAGCAGAAAGGACTTTCTTTGCACACTGACTTCGAGAGAGACAAGGCACTGTTTAAGAACGTGGGATTTCAGTTGTGTCTTTGGAGAGAGTTATTATAGAATTTGCTATACCTTTCTCTAGATGTTTTTGGGGATAAGCCACACCCCTGATTTACAGCCATTATTTAGGGAAAAGAAGCGCAGCTTTATATACGCTGGTGTTTACGGTATCCCTGATTTCTGGCCACCATAATAGTGGACCAAGGTGGTACACCAACATGGTGGCTCCATTCAAAACTCTGTAAAGTTGTGTGATGTGCTTTGGCAAATAACTCAAAAACAGTGTACCACAGACCTCAGACTTGCTAAGAGGTGGTTTATGCATTGGTCTTCTACAACATTTCACGTGCTTGGCCTTTACATTGTACGGCTTCAAAGGTATTATTTTTTATGGGATGTCAGTTAAAACTATTTATTTTTAAACTGGTTGGTATTTTTCAAATCTGAAGTACATGTATTTGAAGAGTACAAGTAAAAGAAACTTGAGATTAGATAGTGATTATCACAAGGGCATCCAGGGTGTACCTCTTTTATTTTGTAATATGGTGTCTTTTGATTTGCACTACATAAATGTTCATGTAGTGAGGGCACTTGTTGAGTAATGGGGATATTAAGGAAAGCTGATGGGAAGGTATAGATGGAAGAGAAGGAAGTTCTGAAAGGGAAGGGAAATGAGGAAAAAAGGGACAAACCACTTACTAGGGTAACTCTTCCCCCCCCCCCCCCCCTCTGAATCCCAAGCTTCCCCCCCTTTTTTTTTAAACAAGACCCAAAAGAAGTGGGAAATCCCCTTTTTTCGACAGTTGATTATAACAAATCAGTCAAAAAAATAAAATTATTAAAGTGCTACTATGATCAAATCTTTATTCCTTGAATTGTTAGGTTTATCACATAGCATAACAGGAGAGAACGCTGTTTTCTGTTTGGAAATATCTGCATTGGTTCCAGAGATATTTATGTTTGAAAAATGTGTAAAATATTCAAATGAGACGGCTGATGACGACATTCACTTAACCCAATCAAACATCAACTATATAAGTAGTCAGTGCTTGTGACAGGGTGCGCGGGTGCAGCACCGCACAGTAACGCACAATTCCTAAAATTCCGTAAAATCCCGCACAATACTGAGTGATGTGCTTAGAGTTTTTATAACTACATGTTTTACTGTTTATAACCAAGACTTTTAGAGCCTTTTCAAGCAATTTTCAGGCCATTTCCTTTCTGAAAACACCTTTGTTTTTCCGGTAATTGTGAAGAAGAGCTCCCCAAAAAACCTGTCGGCCGACAGTCGGCCGACTGTCGGCCAAGGCCGACTGTTGCCCAACTGTCGGCCGACAGTTTGTGTTATGTTTGAGGCCAAAGTGTTGGCCGACTGTCGGCCAACAGTCGGCCGACAGTCGGTGACCTGTTGGCAACCTGTCGGTAACGTGTCGGTAACCTGTCGGCGGGACAAACTAAAATGATCGTAAGCATTTACTTGTCTATTGCTTCTAAACTACGCGAAAAGAGTTAAAGGCAGTTCATAACGATACCTTGAGCAGCACTTATACTACTAATATGGCTTTTGTCCACTGTTTTAGCGTTGGCTGGCGATACTTGCCCACATTGTAAACATCATTCATACATACATGACATACCATAAGAGGCCGCGTTGCATTGTAGGGCGATTTGAAGGAAAGTGTTTGTAATGCACCTATCAATGTAAACCCCGTGGGGGGGGGGGGGGAGTGCGGGAAAGGGGTGGGGATTTGACGGCGAAATCCATCTCCTCCGTGGGAGGTTTGATCGAGTACCCTTGCTCGGGGGTCGGGACATTTAATTTTTTTTTGCCAGAGAGACTGGGACCAAGATAAAGCGTGGTTACCTGGCATCGTCTTTTATTGGCTTTGGAATGGCGTGGGTTTCGGAGAAAGTGAGTTTTTTATCGATGTTTATCTGCTACTTCATAGGCTATTAAAAAATGTTTTTAGAACGTTCCTACTTTGAAGTGAATGTACATGTACATGACACATCATGTTGTCTCATAAGGGAGATAGGTTGATAAATCAAGTTTGCGAGATTCATACCAAGTTTAAGCAGGAGCCCATCACCTGGAGCGTGCAACTTAACTATACTTGTGCAACGGCGTTTTCACAAGTAAGGCTATTTTTAGATTGAATTTCCCGCTAATGAGACTCCCACAGGAGCCCGATGACCAATTACAAGAAATTTAGCTGACGTCATAGGGTCACCGAACCGTAACTGACTTTGTTTTTTGACCTAATTCGCGGGAAGGGCTAGTCTAAAAATAAACCTACTTGTGAAAACGCCGTTTCACAGACGCTGTATGGAAGTTGCACGCTCCAGGATGGGCTCCTGGTTTAAGTCATTAAAGTTATTGAAGGTATGTGCATAGCTTGTCTTTTAATTGGTATTTTGCCCCTGGGTGGGGATTTCTTACTACATTTTGATGAACTTATGCTGCCCCACCTTTGGGAAATTGACCAGGATTTTTGCTCCTTGGTCAAATCCCCACCCCTTGCCCGCACTCCCTCCCCCCCC
>NC_090879.1:6454116-6461616 GCF_036669935.1 Montipora foliosa
GTGTGGCAACTAGGTTTTTTAGTTACAGTCTAAGTGCGTCAACCCAACAGAAAACGACTCTCACAAACGATAGAGGAAACACTGAACACATAGTCAGGGTGCCTCACCTAGCACGGTTTCTGGGGAACTGCAGCCAGAACAGGGTCGTATCCAACTACTGCAAGGAGAGGATGGGAAAGCTGGTTGAACAAGATTGTTATGGAATGCTGTCAATTAAAAGAGGGTATCGGAAATGGATGCTTGCCTTTTGGGAACAACTAGGTGAGTTTGAGGTACTGGATGGCTGTTTGAAGTGGAAATTGACAAAATTAAAAACCAAGTAACAGAACTCATTCCATTCCACATGCGAGAGAACTCCGAACCAGAGCACAAGAGATGCGTAGCATCTTTAACAAGTGAATCATCTAATCAGGATGCTGAAGAATACTTACATGTTAAATGAGGAGAGCTGTATTGGTTAGTCCAGGGTGCACAGCTGCGCTGACAGATGAGAAGATGGATATGATGAGGATGTTGGAACAATTAAGTGACTGAGATAAGCGATAAGGAAGGAAGAAGAATACCATCATTATATAAGAACCTCTACATCCACTGAAAAATTATGTCGCCTTTAACCTATTGACTCCTGGAAGAGGTTTTGACTCTTTCCAACGCCAGACGATTTTACTCGTCAATGGGGGTTGGTTAAGGAGTCATTGAGTTAAGAGGGATACCAAAGAGAAAGTTAATGAAGGAGCTGAGTTGTCGGTAAATGGTGTTATTTTAAAGGTAAAAACAAGAAATATTACATGTACTTCGACCAATGATTTGGTTGGGAATCCAGTGCGACCATTGTGATTTATGGTATCACACTAAATGTTGTTCTAATGGAGATGAAATGTATCACAACCTTGCTAATTCATCTTGTGTTTGGTTGTGCCTGTCTTGTGGATTACCCAGCTTCTCCGATTCACTTTCTGAGGCTTCACTGGATATACAGAATTCATTTTCTTCGTTGGAGTCATTGTCACCGGAGTTGTTCTTCCCTACATCTTTTAGCAATCGAACTAACGATGGAACTAGCGATGGAACTAGTAATAGAACTAAAGAGAAGTCCTGTAAATCTAGTTCACATCATCGACGTCATCATCTTCAAGAGGGCTTCACGACGGAAGAATAAAATCCGTGGTATGATTTTAAATTGCAATGGCCTCAAAGGATCTGACCATATTGTAAAATTCCAAGCCCTCCTGGACCTTCACAATCCTGACTTTGTTCTGGGAACTGAATCCAAGTTGTGTCCTGATATTTCAAGTTATTCCATCTTTCCCCCAAATTATGCAGTATTTAGAAAGAATAGAAATCGTTTTGGTGGCGGCGTTTTTCAAGCTATAAAATCTGATCTGACCTGTGTGCAAGAGTTTGACTTTGCCGTAGACGACTGTGAAATTATATGGACCTCGCTTAATTTAGCCAATTGCAAGACCTTACTTTTATCATCTTATTATAGGCCACCAAACTCATCCCTTGATTCACTTGATCATTTGAGTGAGTCTATAAGACGTGTGTTTGCCAAAGTACCAAATCATCCTAATATCATCATGGGGGGCGACTTCAATCTTGGTGACATTGATTGGGATACAGATGTCCAAATAATCCCTCTACGGTATCTCGACATCAGAAATTTCTCCAGATTATTGATGACTATTCATTTTCTCAGCATGTGAAAGCCTCTACTAGACCCACATCTGGGAAGGTCCTGGATTTGCTATTGTCAACCTATCCAAATGCTGTTGGTGACACATCGAATGTCTCTGGGCTGAGTGATCACCTCGCTGTTATATTCGAAGTTAATCTGAAACTTACTAGATCCGTTAAGCCTCCACACAAGGTGTACTTATATAACAAATCTAACTTTGATGGCCTACGAGGATTCATGTCGGATTCGTCATCTGCATTTTTTGCTTCAAAACCTGAAGAGAGGTCAGTTGAAGAGAATTGGAACATGTTTAAAACATCTCTGATAGCTGGTATGAGTCAATTTATTCCACAAAAGCCATCTCAATCGAAATTCAAGTTACCTTGGATTGATATCAACCTCAAAAGAGAAATGCGCAAGAAAGATCGCCTGCATAAAAAGACTATTCACTCTAAAAACAACCAACATTGGGAAGCATTTAAGTATCAACGCAACCTTGTTTCAAAACTTATAAAGGAAGCTCACAATCACTATCTTAATGATGTTATTGGCAATAGTCTAACAGACAACCCAAAGAAGTTTTGGTCATATGTAAGGAATAGCAAATCCGAGAACCTTGGTATTCCCCCACTAAAGAACAGTGTCTCATCAGTATGTGTAACTGATAAGGATAAAGCCGAGTCTCTAAATTCTTACTTCCATTCTATCTTTACTCAGGAGCAGATGCCAGTTCCTAATATTGGTATATCACCTTTTTCATCAATCTCAGACTTACAGATTTCACGAGCAGGGGTCTTTAAACAACTGTCTCAATTAAATCCCAAGAAAGCATGTGGGCCTGATGAAATTCCGGCGAGAGTCTTAAAGGAGGTTTCACAATCAGTTTCGTGTTGGCTCTCTTTCATCTTCCAACAATCATATGATGGTAACACCGTTCCATCGGATTGGTCCGATGCCTTAGTTACAGCAATTTTTAAGAAAGGTAACAAGTCTGACCCAGCAAATTATCGCCCAATTTCATTAACTTGTATCTGCTGCAAGATAATGGAGCACATTATTCTTAGTCATATGTCCAAACACCTCTCATTGAATAATATTCCTATTGATCAACAACAAGCTTTCAGAGAGAAATTTTCTTGCGAGACACAGCTTATTTCTGCAGTACACGACTGGGCGAAAGGCATTAATCTCCGTCGTCAAACTGATGTGATCTTGTTGGATTTTTCCGGTGCATTTGACTCTGTGCCCCATGAACGTTTGCTTGCCAAACTTGATTTTTATCGAATTAGAGGTAAAATGCTTAGTTGGATTAAAGCTTTTCTGTCTAACCGCACACAGAACGTTTCAGTCAATGGAGTTCTCTCCTCATGGAGACCTGTGGTATCTGGAGTCCCCCAGGGTTCTGTCTTGGGACCGGTGCTGTTTATTTTGTTTATCAATGGTATTTCATGCTCTGTTCAATCAAATCTACGTCTATTTGCGGATGACTGTGTATTATACAGAGAGGTAGTTACCCATCAGGACTGTCTAGTTCTCCAGCAAGATCTTCATCGTCTTTTCCTTTGGTCAAAGACTTGGCAACTTACCTTCAACGTAACTAAGTGTTACCATCTAGGGATAACCCGCAAGAGGATACCTGTCAATTTTAATTATACCTTGGATGATAAGCTTATCTCAAGAGTCTCGTCTGCAACTTACCTGGGGATATCTATTTCTGATAATTTATCCTGGAACAATCATTGTGATATTATTTGTAAGAAGGCGAATTCAACCCTTGGTCTTCTGGTTGTACTCCAGAGGTTAAGAGCACAGCGTATCTTACACTTGTACGCCCTAAACTGGAGTATGCCAGTTGCGTATGGAACCCTCACACGCAGTGTAACATCGCTAAGATAGAGATGGTCCAACGTCGCGCAGCCAGATTTGTTTACAATGATTATTCGCGTTTCAGCCATGTCTCTCCATTAATCAAAGCCCTGGGATGGGACTCCTTGGAACATCGTAGACTGACTAACCAAGTGCTTGCGTTTTATAAGATTTACGCAGGGCTTGTTGGTATTTCCTTACCACCTGAAGTATCTTGTTATACAAGATCCTCTAGACTTCCTTGTAAATTTTTGTAAATAAGATGATTTTGAAAGGAGTGACAAATGGTATAAATATATTCCCAAAAATGTTGAGGATAACGAGAATTACAAATTACTTTATAATTATGATTTCTCAATACACGTTATTGTCCTGACATTTTGCTTGTGGACAAACAGAATAGACGTTTCGCCATCATTGACAATATCTGTAGAAGGGTGGATATACTAAACGAGAGGAGAGGGTCAATAAGTATCTTGGCCTGAAGCTTGAGATTAAAGAGCTATGGAAGACGAAGAGTGTAGAAATTGTGCCTGTTGTTTTTGGAGCACTGGGAATTATTTCGAGAGTACTAGCTGAGAACCTTAAATGCTGAGGTAGAGTTGGCAGCACTTCAAAGAACAGTCTGGCTGGGGTCAGCGAGGATGCTCAAAGAGTCCCAAGTTGCCTTGTGCCACCTTATGATGGGACTATTGCAAGCCGTTTGTAGGAAAATGTAATCCTTGAAATTCATGTTTAATCCGCCAAATATTGGTTTAATTCAAACCAGTGAAGAGTCATTCCATCCAATCTTTTGAGTTTGATTCAATTCAAACCTTGAAATTTTTTTTGCTGCCGCAGGGAGTGAGCCTGAAGCGAGCGAACGAGGCAGCACTGTAATCGAGAGAAGAACACATTTTTCTTCAAAACGCAGGGGATTGTTGTAAAAGTCACAGGGAATTGTGGTTATGCGCGAATGGAGGAATTAAGATAAGTTGCATGATTATTAGATCATTTCGCTCCTCGTATCCTCAAACTATAGATATTTACAGTATTCACTGTCACGCAACAAAAAAATAAATTCGAAATTGTTCAGTGAATAAGGCCAAGAACTTGGAATGTTGTAGGAAACAAATCTATTAACCACCTCTCCAATTCTCAGGCCTTTGCGGTACATCGTTTCTGAGTTATTTGTCGAATCGTTTCACATCTCCTCATGTACTTGAAAGGCTCAAACTGCTGATATTCATAGGGAGAGACTTTTTTTTTTCAACCAAATACCTTCGTATCATGGTGTCACGCAAGGTGACAATTCGGACATTTTGGAAACAAAAGGCGTCGGGGAAGTGGAAACTTAAGACCTGGCGATGAATTTGACGACGTCACTGTGAAAACCATCTATTATTTTCTTTCTTCTCTCGAGTGGGGTCCAGAACCTTAAGAAGGTCCTACTGGGGGTTCACGTTTTGTACTTTCCCTGCTCAAAACCTATAAAATTTCCCGTTAATTTCATGCACAAACCGTCGTTAAATTACCGCAAGCATATTTGAACATCTCCTTTCCCCTCGGCAGCATTTCTGCTATTTAGGTAAACTAGTTTAAACCTATTTCTGGTTTATTCAATCTTCCTGGGATGAGCGCAGCCATCATAAACCACAGTCCCTTGAGTACGAGAGTGTACACATTTCTTTTGTGTACACACTTCTTTTGGTATGCAGTTTTGTTGTGACGACAACATGGCGAGTGAAGGTGAGACTTGCAGAAGTTTCTTGAAAAAAGTTTTAGAGAAAACTCAGAATATTTTTCAAGGTACCTGTGATGCGGAATCAGCAGAAGCGAGTGCTGAAGTTCTTGATCAAACTATTAGTTTTGTAGTTTTGAAGGGGTCACTGCAGCATTGTTACAAGGGACAATGAAAATCAAGATTCTGTTCTATTCCTGAGTTAAGCAAATTCAATTGCCTTCTTATTTTTGGTGACTTATTTATCTGAGTCTTACTACGATTGTTAAACGGTGCAGTAGCTCGCGGCGTTTCTGACTGATTCAGACCGCAAAAGCTCCCAAGCTTTTTCTGATCATGTATCTAGCCTGATCTAGTGTTCTATGGAGTAGTATTTGTACCGGAATGGATATTTTGTATTTCCTGCCGGTTTATGTTTATGCGATTTGAAATGTAATCTTATCCTTCTCAGGTATGACAACGTCCAGAATTTTATCTGTTGGGGCGTTGAATGACATAATTTAGTTGCTCAATTTCATGATTGTGTTAAGAAGAAATTAGTGGAATCTTCGACTCGACGTTCGTGAGATTTTATAGAGCGTTTTTACTCACGTGACTATTTTTATCCAATATGTCACCGTTGCTTAGCAACCGTTACTATCCGCCATGTTGGTGTTCCATCATTGAAGGTATATATAAGACCTTTTAGTGATGCATCAATACAAGAGCGATATATTTTTACATTTTTCTTTCGAAATTCGACAATCGTCAGCATGGTTCTTTGTCTTATGGTTGGCTGGGGTAACAATACCGGGAAAAAGTCTAAACAAGACACAGAAAAGGCAGTAAAATACTATCGCGTCCCTCGTGTTCATAATCACCAACCAAGGTGAGTTCGTCGAAGAACTTAGCTTAGCCAGAAGAAGACACTGGATTTCTGCCATCAGTCGAGCCGACCTAACAGATGCGAAGCTTGAAAGCGATCGTGTATGCAGTGAACATTTTTGTGTCAGATTCGAGTAAGCTAAAAGTCAATCTGGAGAGAGATGAACGACGTAAACGTCGACACTCCTATGTACAATAGTTGTTGCCTTAGCATTTCCATGTTGTGTATTCAGTGCACAAAAAGGACATACCCAGGTTGTCTTTGCATTATTAGGCTTGCGCTTGTATTGTAATTATGTCAAATGACAAAAATTCCCATTGCTGCAAGAGGCATTGTGACATTTCGTGAGTTTGACAGAGTGAAGTGCTTTCTCTTAGCAAACAGAAATAGAGTCAAGTTGGAGTGGGAAAGTGATTTGAAAGTGTACTGGAGAGTGTTCTCAAGAATGAGAACGTCAAGTTACCTGATGTAATGGTTATAAACAAACAAGAGTAGACCTGTCAAATAATTGATGGCGTAATCCCAGAGGACATGAAGGTAACGGCAAAACAAGAGGAAAAGATAGACAAATACCAAAACTGAGCAAGAGAAATGTTAGGAAGATGTGAAGAGGTCGAGCCAAGGTGCTTACAGTTGTAATAGGGCCATGGGGAATAGTCCCAAGAAGGCTGGAAAGCAACTTGAAGTGCATTTCTTTGGACACCCCAGTGGAGGTCACCCAAAAGAAAAACCCTCCTTGGAATAGCCTGAATCTTAAGAAAGCTGATGGAACTTCAAGGAATGCAGGTTTAACCTTAGATAACCTTAGGCAACTTGCCGTTGCCTGGCACCTTCAGAGACAACACGAAACCCAAGATCAGAGACCTGCGTGTTGATGTTGATAATTAACCGAGAGTGAGCTCGTTACAGCCAAATCTAAAACTGAGGGCTTTCCGTATTGACCGAGCGACTGCAAGGTCAATACAGCTAGGCCGAAGTTTGAGATTTTGCTGTAACGACCGAACGGTCCAGGTTATTAAGTTGTTTATTATATGGCTAACACAACGGTTGTAAAGAAGAAAAAGGCTAATTTGCATAATCCATAAAAGGCCCGTGGGCATTACAGGTGAATAATGCGGTATTCCCTAGCAGTTAGCTATAAGTCTTAGCCAATCGGAGCACGCGTTTGAAGTGTCAAGTTTTCTAACGCTGAGGCACGAATTGGGGACACTGTACATTTAAATCGAATCAAATCAAACATTGGTTTTTGAAGAGGGGGAAAAACCAGAGTGCCCTGAGAAAAACTTTTCAGAGCAGAGTAGAGAACCAACAAACTCAACCCTCTTATGATGCGAGTCGGATAATCAAACCTGCGACACACTGGTCGTAGTT
>NC_090879.1:6469116-6474116 GCF_036669935.1 Montipora foliosa
CCTAACAAAACTTCCGTTGAAAAGAGACTTTTTTTGTCCGACCTGTAGAAAAATGTGACTGCCAATAACACTGACATCACTCCATGGCCTCTTTTTATACTTTAGCTCTTGACAGTTGTTTTCTCGTTTTCTTACGAAAGGTACTGAATTACATAGTTCATTCTTTGCATTGGCCGTTTTTGTACTAGAGACACAATCCGTCCAGACGAATTATGCGTCTCTCATGTTATCCGTCTAGTGTAAAGACGGGACGAACGATATGAGACGCATAATTCGTCTTGGACGAACTTGGGCAAACATTTCTTCTGCGTCTGTTAAATTCCTGTAGTATAAAGACGGGCACTAGACGCATAATGCGTCTGGACGAACTTTCCAGTTTAGTGCGTCTTGGAAGACGCACTAAAATAGATTCTTCGTCCAGGCGCATAATGCGTCTTGTGCCCGTCTTTATACTAGACGAATTTAAAAGACGCAGAAAAAATGTTTGCCCAAGTTCGTCCCGGACGAATTATACGTCTCTAGTATAAAAACGGCCATTCTGTGGGTCATTTGCATGGGATCGCAAATCAGGCAGCTATAGCGAGATCGTTGAGATGAATGAGGTCTGTGAAAAATTATATTTCAATATTTTGGCAGTAACAGTTAATTCAAATAACAGTAGAAAAATTATCCGTTTTTGACATATTTTCAGCTGCATAACTATTTCCAAATACTTCTGCCTTTCCTTTGGATGTCAATGCTATAAAATATGAATAACTTTCTGTCAAATCGGCTAACTTCAAATTGCTGCGGATTAATTAATATACGGAAAAAATATATTTTGCCCAAAGGTTTCCAAAATTCGAAAATTACCACTCATCCCCACTCCTCCTATTTTGGTCGTACGTGGCGGTACACAGTACAACGAACCGACCCATCAACGTGATATATGAAGCAATTTCATTGTCAGGGAATGAAAACAAAAAGTACTCTGATGAATTGTGCGTTAGTCACACGAAACGAGTAGGAGAATAAAGAGAGTTATACAACTACTTGTTCGCAGAAGTGCAACTTTAGTGGTTTAACTTAAAATTAATCATTCATCTTTTCCTCGTTATCCGCTACACATTTTTCTACAGGTCGGACAAATAATGGCTAATTCAACTTTTTTAAAGTCTCTTTTGAACTATAAGCCAGGTGGTTTCCTGAGGTCTCCTCGCCTATCAACCTGCTGTATATCTTTTAAAATTTGTTATACACTTAAGGAACATTCCTCACGGGAACATTAGAACCCAACGTCAGTTGCTTCATAGCTCAGTTGGTTAGAGCTTCGCACCGGTATCGCGAGGTCAAGGGTTTAAGCCCCGTTGAAGTCCTGAATTTTTTAGGCTTTTCCACGCAATTGCAAAAATTGCGTTCGTAACTTCAAGGATCACAGCTTCACTTGATTTCATATCCGTAGTTCATATATGATCCATTTCATATATCATTTCATCGTCAAGACCATTTTCTTTAGCCAGAACAAGTTTTGAAAACTGTGGTTATTTGTGTAATGATTCCTCATGATAAGTCATGATGTAGTGATGTCTTGGGAACAAAGTTATCCTTTTTACAGACTTTGCATCTGCCATGTTTCAAAGGATTTATGGATACTAGTTAAATTATGGTGGCAGATCGTATCATTGTCATAAATGAAGAAATAACTACTTTTAAACCGAAGCGAATGAATTAGATTAAATTCAGATAAACAATTTGGAATAAAGATAAGCGTTATAAGTTAACGCTGCAACGTTTCGATAACTCCAGATATCATTTTCGTGTCACTTAAAATAAACCAAAGCCTCGCAGAATTTTGGATAGGGTGAGAACAATGAGATTGTAAGGTAATCACTTTAAGAGTAGGATTAGTTCTGACCTCAGAAAAAAACGGGTACCACCAGAGGGACAGAAACATACTGAGAGAGGTTAGGGGAATCAACCTACCCGTCCCTGGGATTCCACAGAGATGTCTGTGGCCCCACCCTTACCTTTTCGTAAAAAAAAAAACAAACAAAAAAACAATAAAACCGATTTGAACAAGCCCACTTTCTTCTGTGTAATCGCCGCTCCATAAACCTCATTATTTATCCGGCTCTAATATGCTTCGTTCTTCTTTACTGGTCAATAAAACTAAAGAGATCTAAATTTTCTTTCTATTAACAAGCTTTGCCGCAGCAGCAAAGTTTCTGTGTCCTGAAAAGACGTGGAATCGCTTCAATCAACGAAGATCAGTCCGCTTTTTAAGTGCGTGGAGTTGGTATTTCGAGGATGTCTCGTGAGTATTTTGTCTGACAAACATTTTATCAGGATCCATCTTCTCACGCATCGTCAGCCAATCATCCATCTTAGGGTACACGCTCTTCAATTATGCCAAGTTGAATGTTGTATTCCCAAACACCTGACAGGGAGAGGAGGTACTTGCCCCAATGAAGACGCGTTCCAGGAATGTCAAGCAGGATATCCCAGATATAGGAGAAGAACGTCCTTTTGTCGCCTTTGTTGTGCGAGCTGTCGCTTTTTGTTGTGCGAGTTGTACGAGATACTCAACCAAAAAGGAGTCTCCTTAGCACCGTAAATCTCAGCGGAATTGTTCTTGCAGGCTTCCTGGTTCTCGAACAGCTTCTGAAGTTTATCAATGACAGTTTGACATTGGTCATGGGGAATCCAGATTTCAGTGAAATCCACTTTAATGATGGTGTCAGTGTGAGTCTCTCAAAGTTATCTATGTTTGGCGCTCTCCTAACTTCAAGAGGCAAATTATTCCATAAATTTGGAGCAGCTACCATAAAAATATATCTCCTAATGTCTTATACGTTTTAAAATTAACATACTTAAGTAAGATTCCATTCGAATTGGAACGTAACCTATATCTACCCTCATTCTTAATATTAATAAGCTCTGTTATGTACCCTGGAGGAAAACCCTTAATAGCCTTATATACTAAAAGTAAAATTTTAAATTCTATGCGGAATGTAACAGGCAGCCAGTGCAAATTATACAATAATGTTGTTATTCTACAGTACTTAGATTCGTTATATATTAATCTGGCTGTAGCGTTTTGGACCCTTTGGATTTTATGTATTTGATAGGCTGGTAGGCCAAAAAGAAGGCTATTGCAATAGTCTATACGACTACTAACAAAAGCATGAATCAGCTTTTCAGTAGATTCTCTAGACAAGTACTTTCTAATTTTCATAATATTATACAAGTAGTAGAATGCGAATGAACACGTCTTGTTGATATGTGAGTTCATTGACAATGTGGAATCAAACCACACTCCCAAGTTCCTAACAGACGACGTTGGTGTTAATTCAAACTGACCAATAGTAATATTGTTAAGTTGAACTTATGACACCAATGAGCCAATGACGCCAATGAGCCCCACTGAAACACCAACTGCAGCCCAAAGAGTCGTTCCAGGTTTGGCAACCTGCAGTTGACCATTGCCATCTACGAACTCGATTTCGCGGATCACGCTGCAAAAGCTATGCTTCAAACTTCCACCTGCAGAACCAGTAGATATGAAGCCCGCCAACTGACTGTTGGATGATGCCTCCAAGCTCAGGGAAACCAAACCCATAAACAGCCACTTGGTAACATGCTGAGTTTTTCAGGTTCATATAACATCCTCCACCGAGGCGACAGTATGGCCATTTCTTGCGCCTTTCCTTCTGGGCACGCAGTGTTTCCAATTTACGCAAGTCCGCCGTCAACAGTAGTAAAGTTACGCCATCCTCAGGGAAAATGGCGTTATTTCCAGAATGCTGTGCTCCAGCGACCCATAGAATTTTCTTGTCTCTTTTTGCATTCAAAATAGGTGGCCTCTGTGTTGCTTGCTTCCTGGCAACCCAAAATTGATAGAAAAAACAGGATCATAAGTCATATTATAGGACAGGTTTCAACGTATAGTTATATAAGAATTGGCCAACTGTGCAGATAAGCGGCCTATCAGTTGACATCTTCCACAGGAAAAAAGTGATGCCTGTTTTCAAAGTAATCAATTTGTTATGCGTTTGCCTTCCTTCACGGGCATTCAGTTTATTATTTTTTTTTCATACATCAACTCGTGTCTATATGATTGCGTTCGACTTTAGGAGAACGCACACTATTGATGCCGCTTCTTTCTGGATGCTGTACGATTTCAGAGTTCGGGCGCCATCTTCCATTAGCTGACCACTCGCCTCGATATCAGGGACTTCAAGAAACGACGACGGCTACGGCAACGACAATGCCAAAAAGCAGTAATATTATTGGTTGAACGAACCAAAATGATCGTGCTGCACGTGCGGGACGCACATTTCAACAATTATCCCCACTACTCGTCAAAGCTACTACGAGAAATGACCAAATTTACGGTTTTGACGACAACGTGGACAAACTACAGTGTTTCTTTCAGTCTCACTCTTTTTGCTTCAAATCCGTCCGTACAAATCCAGTTATAAGGCACTTCGTCGATATTATATAATATAAAAAATATGGAATAATCATGAAATACTTGAAATAGCTCAAACTTATATTTTGAAGTGACGTTTTTGTGGCCGTAGCCGTCGTGGTTTCTTAAACTCATTTCTTAAACTCTAATCATGCGAGGGCCTCAATTCCCTGCAACTGTCCATTGTAAGAGACGTTTTTTGCAGATACGGCGGCCATTTTGATTTCTATTGTTTTGAAACACATGATGAAATGCTCATTGGGCAAATTGCAAATTAATATGTATTTGCCCCCTGAGCATCCCATAATGTCTTTCGAAACAATAGAAATCAAAATGGCCGCCGTATCCACAAGGTCTATTGAGTGGTGACGTGCAATAAGTGCATGCGCGTAAGTCAGTGAACAAAATATTGCAGGCTCAGAACAACTGGTTAAGAATACTGAATAAAATCACGCCACAAATCCACTTTCCCAGAATATTTCTGGGTAATCAGAACATTAAAAATATATCATTTTACTAGATATCGAACGCACTTTACTAATCCAAGAAT
>NC_090879.1:6489116-6496616 GCF_036669935.1 Montipora foliosa
ATTGCTGACCTGGCCCCAGTTGTTCAAATGATGGATAGCACTATCCGCCGGATAAATCACTATCCAGTGGATAAGTAATAGTGAAATCAATTGTGCTATCCAGTGGATAGTGATTTATCCGGTGGATAGCATTATCCACCTTTTCAACAACTGAGGCCTGAACACCAAGTGACTAAAACTTGTACAGTAAACCAGCTGTGACAAAAAGGGATAAAGCCACCTTGTTCCTTGTCATTGGTAGAAGAAATCATTTTTTGCAATGATTGTGAAGCTACATAGAGAATATATGTGAAGTACCGTATATTTGAACTGTGAGTTGATATGATACATTTGTTAGAGAGATCATTGTGGTGAAGTGAGCAACTGAAGCAGTTATGAAAAAATTAAAGCAAAGTATTTAGTAAAGTCACTGTTTATGAACCAGAAGGCCCATCAGGCCGGTGCTTATCTCAGGTTTCCATAGCATAAAGCAACTAGGAGTATTTATACTCCCCCCTGGATGGGATGCTAGTCCATTGCAGGGCTACCCCCAGCATTTTGCCTGGACCCATTTATACACCTGGGTGGAGAGAGGGAACCATGAGAGTAAAGTGTCTTGCCCAAGAACACAACACAATGTCCCCGGCCAGGACCCGAACCCAGACCACTCAATCTGGAGTTGAGCACTCAAACCGTGAGGCCACCGCGCCTCCCACAGCCTTAAAAAATTCCAGACATGTTTTTTATTTGAACCCGTGACCAAGTTATTTGTGAGCAGGCTAGGTGCGAGTTCATTTTACATCTTGTGCAAAGTGAATGGATGATTGAAAAAATTAATAATTAACAATTATTCTTTGAAATCGAGGTGAATAGTGGTAGAATATTTACCGAGTGGCGAGGTAAATATTCTGCCACTTTTCACCGAGATTCAAAAGAATAATTGTTTTAGTATATACTCACGAAGTGATCTCAACAACAATTGCAGAAAAAAACATCTAAAGTCGATTTAATTGGCATCTCAATTCATGCGTGGAAAACGTGCAAGGGGCACAAAGCATGCACGAAAGTGTTTACAGAAGCTTCAAACATGGCAAATCTAAATAACCTTCATTAAAATCCTCGTCACAAACAGCAAAATGGTCATTTAGCAGCGTTTAAATCAGCAATCTAAATCGAAAGTCTGTTTGTTAAAACATTTTCACCGTTCGATCAAAGTTTTTGAGGTTCATTGAAATGGAAATTGAAAGTGCAGTTGGTAAAGGATCCACATGAAATGGTGGCCCTTATTGAGGTGAGCGTTAGTTTGTTGTCAAATGACCCGTCTTGTTTCCTTGCAACCATGTGGAACTTTCTTAAACATTTTTTTAATTCCTCGATTCGGTAAGAAATTCGTTTTGGTGGGCGACCAGCCCTACAAGAGATAATTCCTCTGAGTGAAACAAATTGTTGGCGTGAAGATTGTTTAATTTTCAGCAATAATTATCTGGAAAAACGAAGTCAAACACTGGTTGACAGAAGTATGAATTCTTTTCTTACCTTTGAAAACTTTCAGGCCAAATTTTGTGGCCTTCTTTGTCTTCTGTAGCACAGCATCATTTTGTTTGTTTGGTTTGGATCAATCGTTATTCACTCCATAGGGAGTGAATAATGCTCAATTACTCTGAGATAGTGAACCAATCAGATTGCTTGAAACACCAAGATCACTGAGTAAGTATATACTGATGTGAAATATTGTATAATTTATTTGAACTGCAGAGTTAAGGTGATTGATTTTGGAAACAACTTGATCATGCAAAGAAATTGCAAATTATAGAAGCCCAAAAAAACAGGCTTAAACGTGATTAAATTTATGTAAGCTAAGTTATACTCAAGACGTTGCTGGTCTGTGGGCATTCGTGGCATTGGTGCACTGCAGGGTACCCCCTTTGCTTTGGCAGGGCTGGGGAATTCATTCCCTTTGCCTTCTGTGTCAAACTCAACTCTCTTTGCTCATTGGGTTTATCACTATCAGTTTACATGTTCTTTATTCCCTCTGTTAGGTAAGCTTAGGACCATTTGGGTTAACTTTTCCACTGGTTGGCAGTGTGACATTGCCTAGGTCGTTGCCACTCTCAGGGTTGTCGTGGTTATGCAGTATGCTCTCGGCTGCAGCTCATGGCTGGCTTTACTAGCCTCTCAGGCACCTCCCCCACTTTCATCTGTTGATGAGTTCAATTGCAATTTCGTTGCTCACTGCTTTATTATGTGAGCTATAATGTATTAATTGTCCTGTGTGATGTGTATGCATGTACATGTATGCATAAAGAATTTACACGAAGTATCAGAAATTTACATGTACATGTAAACAGCGAGGTTGGGATGATTAATATTGTGAAAGATCTTTGTAGTGAAAAAGTTAGATCTAATCATGAGGTACCAAGTTCTATTATCATACTTTTTCACCCCTTGAAATTTAGGGACGCAGACAAGACAAGTCATGGATGCTTGAATGGTGGCTTTGAGATATGTTACATGAAGTTTGTTTTGACAATATAATGATCATCAAAGGACTTGATGAGATGGTGATCATTAAAAGGATCTTTCAAAGGAATGGAAACATGTTGATGTAAAGGTCAAACTAGGAAAAAATGGAAGGTATAGTGCAAGTAAACACATTATTGTGAGATACTTTGGAGTGAAAATTAACTTGTTGATCACAATTAAATTTGTCCTTTTGGAGATGTAGTTTAGGTAGTGGGAGTGGTTAGCAGGTCTTTGTTTGGAACTCAAACTTGAACCTGAAGTGGAACATTATTATTCCTTACAGAAAGTTCATTTTGGTTTTTTGTTAGCAATATTATTAATTTTACTTAAGTGCAAACATACATTCCAGGTTCATGCAGTCAAATAATCAAATTGAAACTAAAGTGAAATACACTGAGCCTGGGAGGTCAAGCTGAGCTAATAGGATGATCCGTGCAAGTAAATAACTATAATGATAGCATTGTTTTTGCCTTGTCATTGACTCTGAAATATTATTCTGAGTTACTGAAAACCAAAGCTGCTGCCACATTATTTCAATGATTAGAAGGAAGGGATTTGAAAATAAAATAAATGACTGAGCAAACAATCATGCTTCAAGTTAATTCACTCCCTTATTTAAGCGCCATTTTTAAAATTGCAAAAGTGTGCTTGTGTTGTGGTTTAAATTTCTATTTCTTTCAACTTGTTTAAAATTTAATTCTAAAACTAACCAAGATTAGATGGTTTTCATAGTGACATCAAATTGTAAAATCAAACCCGTGAGTTCTTTTGGATTTTTGTCTATGTGAGGTTGAAGATGTCTGGTAGAAGTAAGAAGAAGTTAATTACAAGTTCTGTAGCGTTTTTGGTTTTGAAAATACAGCATTTTAAATTTTCAAAGTATCACTTGTGTGACACCAGATACTGAAATCTGTTTTGATTGAAAAAAAAAAAAAGTCTAAAAAGTCTCATGATTCTCTGCAGTTTAAACATGTGTTTATGGTCACTTATGTGTAGGATTGAACACACTGGCAAAAATTACAAATTTTACGATTTTTTCTCAGTGTGTTACAAAAATTTCCCAATCTTCGATTTTCTGTCACCTCCTTGACTTAATACACATGATTTTCTGGAATTTAGGATTTTTGGTCTCCTTATTGTGTTATTCAATTACTATGCTGGAGGTTGCCCAGAAATCTACAGTTCCTTTTGGGGGTTCAAAACAATGGATATCCAGTTCACTGAAACATAATAAAAATAATAATAATAATAATAATAATAATAATAATAATAATAATAATAATATTATTAACAAGTATTTATATAGTGCACATATCAAAAAAACTCTCATGGCTCTTAACAGTAAGTATAAGAAAATTAATTAACAGTTAATTTTAAAATGAACACAATGACTGTCAATAATATAGAAAATAAAATATGGTTTTAAATTCTTTTAAATAAAGACAGTGTTCCAACATTTCTGATGTGGTTAGGAAGGCCATTCCATAATTTTGGGGCACAACAGAGTGAGAATGCCTATCTCCATATGTTTTTGTTCTTGATGTTGGTGTTGCTAGGAGTCATAGAGAACTTCAGCGCAATACTCGAGATGATTTTCTCTCCTGTAATAGTTCAGAGACATACCCAGGGCACATGCAGTCCATGACAAGCTTTGTAGACAAGGAGTAAAATTTTAAAAACAACGCGATACGAAACAGGGAGCCAGTGATGTTGCTGTAATAAAGGGTTGATGTGATCGTACTTGGATTAACGAGTGACTAGTCGAGAAGCTGTGTTTTGAACCCTTTGCATTTTGTTAACTTGATATTTGGGCAGACCAAAGTAAAGATGGTTGCTGTAATCTATCAACAACTTCAGAAGTGGCCTCGTCTGTCAGATATTTATGAATGTTAAATAGGTTTCTTAGGAAGGAAAATGAAGTTCTACAAAGTTGATTTATCTGATCATTGAATGATATTTCCTGGGCAAAGATTATTCCTAGAGTAATAACTGTTCTAGCCATAGTGAGTTGTTCATTACCAATGATGATCTCATCCAGTGAAGGGCAATTCCAAAATTTAGAGTGAATCAATAATATGTCAGTTTTCTCTCAGTGTACATGTATTTACTTGGTAATGCTATGTTGCTTTACTCCAAGGTATGAAAAAATATAAATAAATAAAAGAAAAAATAAGTTACAAACAGAAAATTAATCGCTACTATAGCCTCGAAACTAGGTGCCTAAAGGCATTGATAGATGAGGTACGTGCTTGCTACAAAGTCAGGCAGACTATTCCATTCGGGTATGGTTCTTGGAAAAAAAAGAGAATTTATAAGTGTCTGTATGGGGAGCAAGAATGTTAAGCTTTTGAGGATGATTACGGCGGGTTACAGTTTTACAATAGCTTAAGTGGTCGTTGAAGTTAATAGGAATTAGGTTATTAACTATTTTAAACATCATACAAAGGCGGTCGCGCTTTCTGGCGCTGGATAGTTCAGACCAGCCAAGTTCCTTAATTAGGGCAGTGACACTGACATGACGCGAATAGTTCTTGAATACAAAGCGAGCAGCACGTCTCTGAACCATTTCAAGCTGACTGATGTTTTTTGGGGTGTACGGGTCCCACACACTGGAAGCATGTGATAACGTGGGTCAAACTAGTGAAAGATAAGCGCGGGCTTTGACTTCTTTTGAGCAGCTGTACAAGTTTCGTCTGATAAGGTTAAGAGTGCGCGTCGTCTTCTTTGTAATGAAATTAACGTGATGGTTCCATTTGAGATCTTTAGAGAGCTGCACACCGAGATAAGGATGGGTTTCGCGCACCTCAAGTGTAGTATCATACAGGAAGTAGTCTTGGTGTATGGTAGAGACCGCCTTCTTGTTGGTGATACGCAGCACGCAGCACTTCGATGGATTGAAGTCAAGTTTCCATATAGTGGACCAGAGAGCTAGCTTATCCAGATCACGTTGAAGACAACGCGATGACTCCTCGGATGTAAGGTGCAGATATAGGGCACAGTCGTCCGCAAAAAGTCTTAATTTACCAGAGATGCCATCGGGAATGTCATTTATGAAAAGAAGGAATAACAGGGGCCCTATCGCTGACCCCTGTGGAACACCCGAGGTAACGGAACAACAAGAAGACTGCTGACCATCGACTACAACAGATTGTGTTCTGTTCGTTAGGAAGTCCTTCAACCAGTGGAACACTTGGCCGTCAATCGCGTAGTGTTGAAGTTTGATAACTAAACGCGAGTGGGAAACAGAATCGAAGGCCTTGGAAAAATCCAAAAGGATGAGATCCGTTTTCAACTTTTTATCCAAGGCGCGGGCCAGGTCGTTATATGTGAGGAGAAGCTGAGTCTCACAAGAGAAACGAGCTCTAAAACCGTGCTGGAAAGGGGATAAAAGGTCGTAGGTATCCAAATGTTTCATTATATGACTTGCTACAATGTGCTCAAGCAACTTGCATGATATGCAGGTCAGGGAAATTGGCCTATAGTTGGTAGGAGATGATCGTGAGTCTCTTTTGTGTATAGGGGCAACCATAGCATGTTTCCAGTCACAAGGTACCTCACCTGAATCCAAGGATTGCTGAAAGATTTCTCGCAAAATTATGGCTGTTTCTTCAGGTGCTAGCTTAAGTATACGAGCAGAGACTTTATCTGGGCCACAAGCCTTGTTAGGTTTCAGAAGGTTTAGTTGCTTAACGATTCCGTTCACAGTCACACAGATGTTTCCAATGGCTGGTATGTCTTTCGGAGCCAAGGTGGGAAGGGTATCGTTTGGCGCATCTGTTTTAAAAACAGATTTAAAGTAGTTATTTATTAATAAGATTTCTGCCTTTTCTTTGGGGTCCGACAGGGTTCCACTTTCAGATCGAAGAGCTGGAATACCAACACAATCTTGCTGCCTGGATTTGATGTACTTCCAAAACGTCTTAGGTTGGGATTTCAGATTTTCATCAAGTAGACCAGAAACAAAACTGTTCCTAGCAGAATTTATGGTGGTGGTAGTCATTTTACGCTGCTTGCGATAGGCAGCCCACGCTGATGCAGTGTTGCGTAATTTAGCCACTTTAAATAGGCGATGTTTTTTGCGAGTTGAGAGCCTCAAGGCTCTGTTGAACCATGGATTCTATCATTGTGTTTTTAAAAGCTTCTCAGGAAAGTGCTTTGACAAAAGATAACATTGTTGCCTTAAAAGTTTGCCAGTTCTTGTGAACAGATCGTGGGGGACAGGTTTGAAGAAACGACACAGAGAATGCTTTTATGTCCCGGCAAAAATCTTGTGAATTCCCTTTATTGAAGTCAAAAACTTTCCTCTGCGGTGGTGTGGCGTTACTGACGAACCGGTTGATGTGAGCTACAACCTGTTCATGGTCACTGACACCTGGTATAATGCGAACGTCGTGTAATAGATCGGGCTTCGATGAAAATACCAAGTCCAAGGTGTTTGCAGATGTAGGACGGTAACGTGTGGGTTCACACACGAATTGCTCAAGATGGAAATCATGAGCAATGTCCAGTAACCGCCTGCAAAGGCTAGCATCTCGTGCACCAGTAGGGACACAGGACGTAATCCAGTCGATAGAAGGTAAGTTAAAATCCCCAGTTAGGATAACATGACGATTTCCCGCAGATTGCGTGACTTTAGTCAGGGAATCTTCCAAGGCGTCTAGTGAATCCATACCTGTGGATTCTGGGCGATAATAGGAGCCAAGTAAAATGGCTTCTCTCTCCAGAAGCACTTCGCACCATATTATTTCACAATCCGAGTCCAAATCGGGACGAGGTATAGATACCAAGTTGTTTTTCACTGCAATCAAGACCCCACCCTTATGTGATGGGCGGTCTTTTCGATACACTAGGAAATCCTGTGGTAATACTTCACAGCTGTTAACATGGTGTGAGAGGTGAGTTTCAGTTGCAAGCAGGATGTCGATTTTTTCTTCTACTAGAAGAGAAGAAAGCTCTGCAGATTTGGATCTAGCACCTTCAATATTGGATATGAGAATC
>NC_090879.1:6501616-6511616 GCF_036669935.1 Montipora foliosa
TTCAGGTAAAAAATAATAATATTGGAAATGTGACAGTCAAGAATCATTTGAAACAAAGCTTGTCGACTATTTTGTGCTTCATTATTCAAGGAAAAGTTTCTTTAGGAAAGGGTTTGAACCTGAAATTTATTTTGTTGCGCACATGGTAATTTGACCCGATTGAGTTTCTTGTCTTCACGCACGCCATGAAATAGGAAGAGGTTTTTGCCTCTAAGAGCAAATATGTTGTTTGTTACTGGCTTGCCAGTATGGCAAATCAGTTGGAATCTGTGTTTAGTTTCGTGTTGTTTTTATTTTTTTTTTCCGTGTCGGTAAAAGTCTTGCCTGTCACTCCCCTGCTAAGTAGTGGCTTTGTGCATAGAGTCTTGTCTGTGTATTTTGTTAGGTTTGAGGGGGCTGGGGGAATACGTAGATTTCCTTGGTGCACACAGATGAACGTTTAATTATTAAACCCGCAATGGCGTCGAAAGTCGTGGTAACGGGGATGGCGTTTTAGTGGAAAAAATATACCTTTATAAGATCAAGAATGGAACGTCAATTGGAATAACGAAACAGGCGGGGAAAATAAATATCTGGAATCTTAAAAGCGACGAGGGATGGTCTTCGAGAACAATTGCGGTCGGATATGAGAAAGTGTGTGTTGTTTCTAATCTTATTTTATAAACTGTGCTGGTATGTAGAACACTGACAGTAAGTGGGAAATTGAGTATAGGTGTAAAAGGAATCGAATGTCTTGAATGTATCACAGTGTTTACCGAAGTGGCATCTCATTTGTCTGGCAATTGGCATTTAATTTGCAGTCAAGCTGTACAGTTTTCAGGTAAAAAAATAATTGAAAATGTGACAGTGAAGAATTATTGGAAAGAAAGGTTGTTGTCTATTTTGTGCTTTGGAAAAGGTTCTTTAGGAAAGAGTTCAATCTTGAACTGAAAAATATATTTATTTGCATATCGTATGGTTTGTGAGACGGATTGTTTCTTGTTTGCACGCACGGAATTGGAATAGAAAGGGTTTTTTTTGTCTCCAATAGCAAATATTTAGTTAGTTTCAATAAATTTCATGCTGGAAAAGGTTTTTGTGAGATGTTTCAACTGTTGTGACTCATTGTGCTGTGTAGTATTCGAGTTTAACTAATTTGCATTTGAGTTTAACTAATTTGCATAAGTGAGTTGAAATTTAATACGCATTAAATAAAGATGACAGGAAATTGTAGGCATGATCGTTCTGGCAAATGATTACAGCTGGCGATCGTTTTTAATTAAGGTCAGAAAAAGATTTCAGTATAGTCACTCTTGTGTAAAATGAAGTTATTGTTAACTTGAGAAAACAACAATAGGGTCGTTTATATGAGAGAAAATAAGCCGCGGCTTACTCTGGACGCGGCGTACATAATACGCGAAAGGAACTATTTATACGAGTATAAACTCCCAGGCCAGGATAAGCCGGGGCTTGAGAAAGCTGTGAACGTAGATTTTGCATCATTTATATGGGCTGTTCACGTTTTATTAAATTTTCTCTTGTATAAACGGCCCTTAATCAGAAGTCTTTTAGATATAGATTTTGTAATAAAAACTAACGATAAAAAGTCACGACGTTTCGACCCCTCGGAGGTCATTTTCAAGTGAGAATAAAAGTTTTAAGAATTAGCATAAATATGTAAAAACTAGATAAAAATGCGGCGAACGCCGAAATGTGATAAAAATATGTACAAAAGTGTAAAAAGTGCTAAAAATATATGGAGTAATGAACGGTAGCTAGAGAAAACAATAGACAAAAAATAATTAATTACAAGAACTGTTCTAAACAAATAATTTGGCGCGGATAGAGTCACACTGTTTGTTTAGCGATGGTTTCAGTTCTTTTATAAAAAGCATTTCAAAAACAAGACAATCAAACTTGTTCTGGCACTTTCTCAGGATTCTAAAACTCTTTGCGATGTTGTTAGGTTCCAATGCATGTTTCTCTCTCAGATGGTCGCCGATGGTTGCCCCTTTGTGCTCTTCAATGCGCTGGTGAAGGTGCCGGCAGGTATATCCGACATAACCTGCGTCGCACAGGTCACACTTGAATTGGTACACAACGCACTGTTGGCTTACAAGGGGTGGCTTCTCTTCACGGACCCGGATCTCTTCTTTGATCTTTTTGCTCGTGTAGACAGGGGTAATATCCGCACTGATCTTACGGCTTAGGTCGGCAAGTTGTCTCCATACGGCGTTCGCAGATTTTTGGTCCTTGAAGGGCAACACGACTCTGATTGGGTCCCCACGCTTCTCATCAACGTGGGTGCGTGATTCCTCGGAAACTTTTGAATCAACGAAAAGGCGGATGGTGGACTGCACATGATCTTCAGGATAACACAGACGGGAAAAGATCTCTTTGAGGCGTTCACATTCCTCGTGAAAGGCCTTCCATGTAGACGAGAGCTTAAACGCACGGTTAAGCATGGTATTTATCAGTGACGGTTTATATCTCGCGTCAACGTGGCTGTGATAATGTTACAACAGTCCGGTGTCAGTTGGTTTTCGGTACACCGTTGTGTTCAGGTAGCATCCATTCCTGATTACGTTCATTCCAAGAAAGGGTAGTCTGCCATTTTCTTCGAGCTCCATTGTGAAATCAATAGAAGGGTGACTGTTGTTTAGTGTCGTTAAGAAATCTATAGCTGCTTCAACATCAGGCATTGCGCTAAGGGTGTCGTCAACATAGCGCTTGTAAAAGGCGGGCATCTTGTTTTCTGTTTCCAGCTGTTTCTCGATGTTACACATGAAGGCGTTTGCCATGAGAGGCCCCAGCGGCGAGCCCATTGCCACACCGTCCACTTGTTCGTACAAGTTTCCTTCAAACTGGAAAAGCTGATTTTTGGTGGCGATTCTTAACAGTTCTATCAGGGCCTGCTTCGTGATATTAAGATCGTGTTCTTTGTTGAACCAGTCGTTCTCAAAGGCTCTCTCTGCAATACTCTCAATGGTTTCGTCCACAGGAACATTAGTAAAGAGTGATGACACATCATACGACACCAAAACATCATGCTCTTTGATTTTCATTTCACAGAGTTCGTCAGCAAAAACAAAAATGTCACCGACGGTATGGTCGTTGACGGACAAGGGCTTTAGCTTTTCGTCCAGCCACTTGGCAAGTTTATAATTGTATGTTCCTGTGGCAGATAAGATGGGACGCATGGCTAACTTCTTCTTGTGGGTTTTAGGAAGACCGTACAGATGTGCGAACCTGGAACCCTTTTGGACTACTGAGTCGGCGATGTTTTTGGGTAGGATCTTTTGTACAGTCGACGTCAACTCCTTCTCCTTTTGGAGTAATGGATGGTAAAATTTCGGAGGTCTACCTCGTGTTCTTGGTCTCTCAAGGCTTACTGGTGCAAATTTTTCTTCGTCATTAATGGATGATTCTTTCAACAGACGTACGTAGTCAGATTTATCCATTATAACCACGCCTGAGCCTTTATCCGGCTTTGTGATAACAATGTCATCCCTCTTCTTAAGTTGACTTATTGCTCTCAGCATTGCTTTCGGTGGTGTTGGACCTTTACGTTCGCTGTAATTGAGTGCAATAGATCGCAGTGTTGCAGCTGCTAGTTCTCTCTCGTTGCTGTCTTCGAGTTTCGGTTCTAGTTTCCAGTAAGCCTTCTCAAACGTTGCATGGATTTCTCTTGATGATATTCGCTGTGGCAGTGCAAAGTTTAACCCTCTACACAACACCAACTTTTGGAAGAAGGATAGCCTGTACGAAGATATGTTCTTAATGTGCTCATCAATGTTCGTGTCGGCGTTCAGAAGTCGTGCGATCTTTTTAGTGTGAACGCTCATCTGTTGTTGATACTGCTCATTGCGAAGGAAGACAATCGTTTTGAGAATGCAGATGAAGCGAAGATCAAAACGATTGTCTTCCTTCGCAATGAGCAGTATCAACAACAGATGAGCGTTCACACTAAAAAGATCGCACGACTTCTGAACGCCGACACGAACATTGATGAGCACATTAAGAACATATCTTCGTACAGGCTATCCTTCTTCCAAAAGTTGGTGTTGTGTAGAGGGTTAAACTTTGCACTGCCACAGCGAATATCATCAAGAGAAATCCATGCAACGTTTGAGAAGGCTTACTGGAAACTAGAACCGAAACTCGAAGACAGCAACGAGAGAGAACTAGCAGCTGCAACACTGCGATCTATTGCACTCAATTACAGCGAACGTAAAGGTCCAACACCACCGAAAGCAATGCTGAGAGCAATAAGTCAACTTAAGAAGAGGGATGACATTGTTATCACAAAGCCGGATAAAGGCTCAGGCGTGGTTATAATGGATAAATCTGACTACGTACGTCTGTTGAAAGAATCATCCATTAATGACGAAGAAAAATTTGCACCAGTAAGCCTTGAGAGACCAAGAACACGAGGTAGACCTCCGAAATTTTACCATCCATTACTCCAAAAGGAGAAGGAGTTGACGTCGACTGTACAAAAGATCCTACCCAAAAACATCGCCGACTCAGTAGTCCAAAAGGGTTCCAGGCTCGCACATCTGTACGGTCTTCCTAAAACCCACAAGAAGAAGTTAGCCATGCGTCCCATCTTATCTGCCACAGGAACATACAATTATAAACTTGCCAAGTAGCTGGACGAAAAGCTAAAGCCCTTGTCCGTCAACGACCATACCGTCGGTGACATTTTTGTTTTTGCTGACGAACTCCGTGAAATGAAAATCAAAGAGCATGATGTTTTGGTGTCGTATGATGTGTCATCACTCTTTACTAATGTTCCTGTGGACGAAACCATTGAGAGTATTGCAGAGAGAGCCTTTGAGAACGACTGGTTCAACAAAGAACACGATCTTAATATCACGAAGCAGGCCCTGATAGAACTGTTAAGAATCGCCACCAAAAATCAGCTTTTCCAGTTTGAAGGAAACTTGTACGAACAAGTGGACGGTGTGGCAATGGGCTCGCCGCTGGGGCCTCTCATGGCAAACGCCTTCATGTGTAACATCGAGAAACAGCTGGAAACAGAAAACAAGATGCCCGCCTTTTACAAGCGCTATGTTGACGACACCCTTAGCGCAATGCCTGATGTTGAAGCAGCTATAGATTTCTTAACGACACTAAACAACAGTCACCCTTCTATTGATTTCACAATGGAGCTCGAAGAAAATGGCAGACTACCCTTTCTTGGAATGAACGTAATCAGGAATGGATGCTACCTGAACACAACGGTGTACCGAAAACCAACTGACACCGGACTGTTGTAACATTATCACAGCCACGTTGACGCGAGATATAAACGGTCACTGATAAATACCATGCTTAACCGTGCGTTTAAGCTCTCGTCTACATGGAAGGCCTTTCACGAGGAATGTGAACGCCTCAAAGAGATCTTTTCCCGTCTGTGTTATCCTGAAGATCATGTGCAGTCCACCATCCGCCTTTTCGTTGATTCAAAAGTTTCCGAGGAATCACGCACCCACGTTGATGAGAAGCGTGGGGACCCAATCAGAGTCGTGTTGCCCTTCAAGGACCAAAAATCTGCGAACGCCGTACGGAGACAACTTGCCGACCTAAGCCGTAAGATCAGTGCGGATATTACCCCTGTCTACACGAGCAAAAAGATCAAAGAAGAGATCCGGGTCCGTGAAGAGAAGCCACCCCTTGTAAGCCAACAGTGCGTTGTGTACCAATTCAAGTGTGACCTGTGCGACGCAGGTTATGTCGGATATACCTGCCGGCACCTTCACCAGAGCATTGAAGAGCACAAAGGGGCAACCATCGGCGACCATCTGAGAGAGAAACATGCATCGGAACCTAACAACATCGCAAAGAGTTTTAGAATCCTGAGAAAGTGCCAGAACAAGTTTGATTGTCTTGTTTTTGAAATGCTTTTTATAAAAGAACTGAAACCATCGCTAAACAAACAGTGTGACTCTATCCGCGCCAAATTATTTGTTTAGAACAGTTCTTGTAATTAATTATTTTTTGTCTATTGTTTTCTCTAGCTACCGTTCATTACTCCATATATTTTTAGCACTTTTTACACTTTTGTACATATTTTTATCACATTTCGGCGTTCGCCGCATTTTTATCTAGTTTTTACATATTTATGCTAATTCTTAAAACTTTTATTCTCACTTGAAAATGACCTCCGAGGGGTCGAAACGTCGTGACTTTTTATCGTTAGTTTTTATTATAAACGGCCCTTATATTTCTTTAACTTTTTTAAAGAGAGAGATTTCGCGCAAATTTTATTTCAAGCTATTCAGTTGAAATATTATTTCTCGCCATTGGCTTCGTTTGCGTGATCATTTACTGGTGTTGACATTTAGGAGGTAGGTGTTTGGTTCTAAACGAGTAGGAATAAAACGACCAGGAATGAGCGAATTTTAGTGGGTGTGCGATAGCAACATGAGACAGGAGTCGAGAGATTCTAACGATTGACAGATACTAACTAACCCCTCCTGAAATAAACGAAGGGAAGCAGGCGTTGGTGGTTTGTGTGAATTTATAGCACTAAGTGGATAGAAGTCGTCATGTTTTGATTGGGCAGCTTCAGAGACGTCCTTCTGAGGAAACAAGTTGTTAAAATAGCTAATTGTGATTGGAGAATTTCGATCCTTAGTATAATAAGTATAATAATGCCTTTTATTGACAGGCAAAACCATATGATTGAGCGTGATCATACCAAATATCATTTGTTTGCGCGATCAAGTTGTGGCGAAGTGTGTAGCCCATGACAGTATGTCGTTTGTGAGCATATTGCTTTTTGTTGTATTAAGCTTCTTCCTCGGAACGCTCAAACAACTCACTTATGCACACGCCGTTTGCGGTAGACCCACACTAAAAGATGCTGTTGAGCGATTGTTTTGGCCGGGGTTGGTCCGCAAACTGAAAGAAAGTGTATATGTTGAGAACAAATGTGTACTAAATGAACAAATATGTGAAAATCATGATATGAACTGCACTGCAACCAAATGCCAAAGGAGAGAAGCACAGAACTGTGAAAGTTTCCTGAAGAAGAAAGTTCCTGATCTTAAAGTTAGTGCAAGCGGTATCGAGTCGCAGAGATGTACGCCTAGCCGGATGCATTTAGTTAAATTTCTGAAAAAGGTGAATTTTCTGTCTATTTGTATTATCATGGCTTTTTGTTTTCTGCTGTTACTGAATCGCTTTGTATTTGGAGCTGTAACGCTATTTCATGTGCAATTACTTGTATCGTTTGCAATTATCCTCACTAGTGCTGTTGTTAGCATTTTTACTGGGTTGCCAAACCCAGTCGGAATCTCGGTTTCATTTCGTGGATTTTTACTGGGTTGCCTATGGGCAAACCCAGTCGAGGTCTGCGTTTAGTTTGTTTGTTTTCTTTTTTTTTTTCCGTGTCGGTAAAAGTCTTGCCTGTCACTCCCCTGGTAAGTGGTGTCTTTGTGTATAGAGCCTTCTGCGCGTATTTTCTTAGGATCGAGAGGGTAGTGGAACTGCGTAGATTTCTCTGGTGGACACAGTAGAATCATCAACTTAGCCTGCAATGGCGTCGAAAGTCATGCAACGCAAATGGCGTTTTAGTGGATCCTTATACAAAATATACCCTTATGGAGCTCAATAATGGAAAGTCAGTTGGATAAACTAGGCATGAATCTCAAAAGCGACGAGTACTGGACTTCGACAACAATCTATCGCCCGTCGAGACGAAATCAAAGGGGGCAGTATTTACCTGAAGTACATGGTAATTTGACACAATTGAGTTTCTTGTCTTCACGCACGCAATGAAATAGGAAGAGGTTTTCACCTCTAAGAGCAAATATGTTGTTTGTTTCAATAAAATTTTCGCTGGAAAAGGATTCTGTGGTATTTTCTGCCTTTGTGAATTATGATATCATGTTGTGTATTGAATTTTCGAGCTTAAGGTTCAAATGTGATATGGGAGAAGTTTTTTAGTATTGCTCTGTAAGCAGGAAGGGTTCACAGGCCTGTTGGAAGCGTGCTTGAGTTTCAACAAAACGAGGCCCAAAATCAGTGAAAACTTGTGACGCAGATGAATAATAAAGTAGCTGCTATTTCCAAAATGATGGAATTACCTGGTGATAAATAACGTCGTACGCGTCTTGGAGAGTAAATTTTTACTTTGCATAAACAAGAGTTGTGATCTTTGTTTTGACTTCGCTCATTTCATTGTCAAACTTTATAACACTTGACAGAAAAAGAAACTTACAAAAACCCGGTATCTTGCCATCATTTGACACAGATGCTTCACTGTTTGGCGAGTAAACATGCCGCGGTAACTTAATCACGGCGCTCGCTGAATTCCGGCCATGTCACTTTCGATTTTGCAATTTACTTGAACGTAGCAAAAATCTCCCAAAATGTTTGTCGCTGATCGTAACTTTTTATATTCTATATTCACGGTTCAAAATTAATGTTGTTTTCATGTCGTAAATATTTTATTCTCGATCGACCGTCCGGGAAACTTCCTTCTGCTCTTTCTGAAAACTGTGTATCAATATTTATTTGCTTTTTCATCAATATTTGTTTTGCATAAAGCAAGCTACCAGAATCTGTACCTTGCTGAGTTCTCATTTGTTAGCGTTAATAGTATTTTCGGTCAGATGTTTCTGTTTTTTATGAGGGGTTTATTGCTTTGGTCTCCCATCCCAACACTAACCCCGCGAAACGGGGCTTGACTTCAGTGAAGTTTAGTATGACAAAGTTTTCGGATGCTCATAGGGCACACTTGTGGTGAAAAGAAGTTGTGAGGGAACTTGAAACTGATTATCAACATGTCAGCCCAGAAGCCAATGTTTCTCGCTCCTCTTTTATTTGTTATTCTTCAGAGACTGGAATGCTGTATTTCAATACCACACAATTCAGTGCCTTCTGATTTTCTGTAGCACGTACCACAGGCAAGCCAGTGTATGCTTCTTAGAAGCATCTAGTTTGAATAAATTTTGGTGTGGTGTAATTAATATTCGAGCTTAATAAATTTGCATACGTGCGTTGAAATATGATACGCGAGGAGACAGGATTTTTTTCTCTCTGACAAATGATTAATAGGTAGCCAAGTTTTTAACCTCAAAAAAATCTCTTTTTTCATTATAGTGTAAACTAAAGTTTATTTGGGAAGCCAACATCATTTCTTCAACTTCCTGTCTAATCCAATTTATTGGTACGACCTACTAGTGCGAAGATTGTTAACACTTCACGCTTTTTTCGAATTTTGAGTATCCTGAAATACATCATTTTCTTGACATACATGTAGCTCCTTTATCACAAAGAGTTTTCAACAATATCTCGCTTTACTCTCGACCCAAAAACATTCAGATAGTATAAAAGACTTCATATTTATTAACCATTTCTTTTGCTTTTGTGCTTGTCAGCATTGTGATTTGCGATAATTCGAAAGTCTGTTTTCGTATCTCATAGATGTTTAGATTTTCAATTACATGGCCGCTCAACCTCACAATTGTGTAAATAATTGACCCTGAAGTCAAAATAGATACGTTTTTCAGGAACCCGACAAATGAAATGTAAATATTCAGTTAAAGTTTCTTGGCTAAAACGAACAATTAACGTTCTTTCCCGTAGTTCATTCAGTTGACACAAGGTGATCACGTGCACCTTTATGGTTGCCTAGCACGTGATCGATTTCTTCCTTTTGACAGAACATCATGACCTTTTACTTCATTCATAAAAGTCAGAGACTGCAGAAATTTTCTTGTTTTTACGATCGATTGTCACTAATCTCTCGATGAGAATTCGATTCAGAGTTATATATAAAAACTAAGTTATTTTTTTTCTTCATCTGTCTTTTGCCTTGTCTTTTACTGTTAACACCCGGCTGTTACGGTACTTTTTGGTGAAAACGTAAAGCCAAAAAATGTTTTGACCTAGCATCAGATTAGACTGAAAAGAAGAGGAATTATGAAGCGGAAACAACATCTTAGTGTGTGCAATAAACGTTTGCTAAGTGCAACTGCAAGACACGCATGACATGGAGGAAAATGTC
>NC_090879.1:6531616-6536616 GCF_036669935.1 Montipora foliosa
TTTTGAGGGTGTCAGACATTACAGACAGAACAGCACAACTATCTTGACTGCAGGATTTGAAAACATGATACAAGGTTAGCATCTCGCAATTTCCGTCACTCCCCTTCCGCATGGCCACAGTTACATGCCATGGGATACCACGCTTCCCAAACCAGTCTGTTTGGCTTTCTCGATACTTCCTTGGTATAAATTTCATGGCCCAGTCTTGAACTAAGAGAACAGATGAGCCGTCAAGGACTTGAAGGATGTCCCATCTTGCTTGATCCTGCTTTACGGATCGCAGTAAATGCGTTTTCCAGGCACTTACTTCTCGTTTTGCCTTCTCAGTCAAAAAGTTCAGTTCATCGTGTACTTCAGGTGCAATTGCTGTCTTCTGTATTGCTTTCTCTATCTCCTCTATGGTCAAATAAAGCCTACTGCATTGCCCACAGCGGTCGTCGTGATGATGTAGGCAAGTAGATTGGTAATCTGAGTCTTTGGGGTCACTGAGAGCGTAAACTCGACAGTGATCTGGGATTCCTGAACTGTCTGATACGTGCACCTATTTAATAAAAATGTAAATATTAGACTTGAAATTCGGAAGTATTGAGGAAGAGTCATCAAGCGCCAAGTGGACCCAAAATATCTTCCAGCGCTGGTCAATAGCATCTTAGTGATACCGTCAAGCAAATGACCGACTTGACTGCCACACACACTATGATCCAAAATCAAGAATTTCTATGTCATGCCCAACCCGAAAATACTGAGTATACGCTTAAATAGATGGAAACTACATAAAAAGGTTCAATGAAAGTTGAACCTTTGCGGCTTATGTGACATTTGCCTGTCACATAGCTTCCTCCACACCGGCTAGCGTCGCCTGATTCAGTAGGAGGAATTGATCTCTATGAAAGTGTTTCTGTTGGGCCCTATGATAATATGATAATCAATATCTTCAAATATTCATTACGGCTATCAAATGCATCTTGTGCATAAACTAGTTGTCGTCTTCCTGCCAACTAACTGACATAGTGGAAAGGTTATTATTCAAAACTTTATGAAGGCAACCTTACCTTGTAGTCCGTCTTAAGGTACCGTTTTGCCTCCTTCAGCGCTTCTTCTTGTCGTTTGGCCCAAGTAAGACCCATTCCTTTTTCTCCAAGCCTGTGAGCGATACCTTGGAGATCTTCAAATGCCTGGGCACCTGTCGAGCTAATGTAATCCAGCCCTTGAAGTGATTTTCTGGTCGAGGCCGAACATACACGCCAAATTCGTAGCAGGGTACTACGACTCATGGGTGTGAAGTTAGACTCTGCAGACTCTGTCTCACAATTTGCTCAGGAATCAAATTCCGAACCACATTAGGAACTTGCACGATCTCGTTATTGGACAACGTTATTGTCTTAGCCCCAAATGGAAGGTCCTGTATAACGTGCGAACTGGTAATAAAATCCAAGAAGTGGGCCAGTTTTTCTTCAGGAATAACTTCCCTTGGTTGTGGTTGGGTCCGTACAGGTTCTCCACTACCGTGAACGAGAGCATGTTGCCTAGCGACCATAAAACGAAACCTTGTCAGGCCTGGGATCCAATCTCGAATTCTTGCCAAGCTAACTTTATCCGCCATAATGGACAGTATCTGCCTACGAGAATCCCATCCGCTTGCATTTTTATAGCACTTTGCTAATGTATCCATCAAGACTTCATCTATGCCATCAGAACCAGTGAGGATCTTGAGACGCTATAATAGCCTTCCAGAGTCGATCAGCATCATTTGGAGCAATTTCATCAAGGACGGCTGAAATGGCTTGCTTAGCTTTGCGTTCGTGTTGCCTTTTCGTCCTTCCACTAGCCTCTTCCCATGGTGTTCTCAGAGTGTACCTTACAGGACTGATGTCTCTACTTTTTAAGAAAGTATTCAGGTGTTCAATGGGTCTGCAGTCACTTTCCAACTCAATGCCACTATCGCTTGTCTGATCTGCTTCTAGTATTGTTGGCGGTAAATACAAGCTCGATTCAGGTGTTGCTATCTCTGGCAATTGATGACACCTACTATCATGAAAGGGTGTGCTTGTGGCGGGTTGTGGTGTCGACATAGTTTTCTCTTCCTAGAAGGGACAAAATATTATTTAAAATACAAGTATGATTTGTAGCTTCTTGTAGAGCTTTGAAATATGATGAAATCCTCATGTATTGCGGAAATGAAAAACCCAATAATAAATGTCTGACAAGCAGAGCGACTTAATTGACCAATCCACACGCTTCATAAAACAAATGTTCTTCACTTATGCATGCTCCTGTTTGTCACTGCTACTCGCCAAAACGGAGTGCCGAAGACAAGTTGTGCTTACCTGTTTGTCAGTGCTTCAATGATTGATATCGACATGTAAATTTCAAGCTCTTAAGATGGTACAGAACTTGCAGTAGTTTAAAACTGAAATGACCTTGACTCGCCCCGCAAAATCCACACTAAAACTGAAGTGGGGTAAGCCGTATCCCCTTGCATTAGTCTTCGTCTATGCATCGATTTGAGCTCTTAATATTATGTCCCTGACGCCCTCGCTAGCTTCTAGGCTTCCGTAGTTTGTTCTGGCGTCCACGTTTCTGTCCATGTTTCTTGAGTGTTTCAACTTTAGCACAGAAATTAATGTGATAAACAGATGACCGAGCAATATTTTACCTAATCCGGTCTCCAGCCGTTCCGTTCCGGAAATGAAACACTACCAGGTGTTTCTTTTTCAAATAGCTTAATTCTTGCTGATAAACTCGACGGAGTGATTACAATGTGCGAGCCATGCGAGTCATGGCTGCGAGCCCGGAGGGGGGGGGGGGGGGGTACTTTAGGAATTTCTGGGTGTGGATGTGCCGCTGGGACACTGGAACCCTTAGCCTATACCAGAGCTAGTTTAACTGAATTTTGCTACCCTATACTAGAGTAAACTCCCACCGATTTCCGTCTAAATACCGATACTTGACAGTTAATAATATCCAGAAGTGTTTGATGACAGCCATTTGTCGACACTGTTGACGCTGAGCTGAGTAAACTTTGCCGACTCGATGTTTTTATATTTTTGAGCGGGAATTTCCTTAGTCTTGATAAATTCTTCAAGCGACTGGTCAGTTTCGTGAAAAATGATACCCTTTTCTAGACCCAAACGCTCTGATTTATATACCCTATACTGGAGTAAACTGCTTGAAAACCATACCCTTCAGAGCGGCACACACGGGGCTGCGAGACATGACTACGAGTCATACGAGCCAACATGGCGAGCCATGCGAGTCACACAGTTATTGAAAGCTAACCGTTTTAAAATGGGTGCTTAGACTTAATAACTGTTTATCAGCGCCACTTTAAATGGGTGCTTAGACTAAAATGCTAAATTCGCATCGCTCGCAGATTGTCCAGCCCCAACTCCACGAGACAGATAATTACTTTCGAAGTACGTAACGAATTAAAAAGAAGTTATTTTAAGTTAACTACAGTAAAACCCGCGTATTAGAACCAAGGTTTTATCCTAAAGAGGTTCTTATAAAAGCTGTGTTTACTGGAAAATTAGACTAATAAAGTTTAAGTTAAACAGGTTTTTATCTAAAAGGTTGTATTTATGGTTGCGTGTGACCTAGCAATTAGGTAATTTATATATTATGTACTAGTTATAGCTGTCGCTAAAGTGCCAACGAGCCAAGCTTGCGTGATCTGGCGGCTGCAAACATCACGCGGCGTACTCGTGCGGCACTCTCATTGGTTATCGCTACGGTCAATATTTGATCGCTTTGGTCTACATTACAGCTTTTGGTCTACATTACACTCAAATTTGAAGCGCTTCTGAGATTTCGTCCGCCTAAAAATCTTCTCGCGGCTCTATAAGCTGCCGCCTCGCCAGGCCTTCTGTCTTCAGAAGGCCTGACTCGTTGGCAATTATTATATAATAATTTATGGGTGTAGTCAATTATTCGAACTGCGCTTACTGTTTCCTCCCCTGAAGAGTGGTTCTCAGTTTCAGGATTTTCCTCGTCATTTGAATTTGTTTTTGTGATCCTCTCACTTTGCTTCTTCATGTTACTTATTAAAACCCTGCAGTTGCGACAAACACCTGTAAAATGAATCGTTCAAAAGTTGGAGTGTAAAGACTCTATGAACCATATCACTCAATCTTTGGCAAGTTACAGCAGTAAACTACAAAGAGATTAATAAAAGCTCGTCAACACATACCTGCCCTTACAGGAATAAATATTTGCGGGCCCAAGAGAGGCCCGCAACCCTAATCTTGACAGTGACCAGCGGATTGCGTATTACGCGTGCGCGCCACGTTTATAACAGGGACGCTGAAACCGGAAATCGAAATTTTGTTCTGCAACTAAGAACGATCAGAATGCGAAAAATGTGTCAAGCTTCGAGGACTTCGAGGGTAATTGGATTTGCTGCGGGTTATTATGTAAGGTTAGTTATATTATATTGAATACTGATTATTGTCGTGGGCGGTTAAATCTTCTCACGATCACGGAGCTGAAGTATAGAACACTCTCTGTACGGAAAACATGGCGAAGTCTTTCAAGTCTTCTGCCGCAGATGTCTCATTTATCTCAAAGCATAACAGGCAAAATGATTTTTTGGCGTCTTGACCCAGTTTGGTCACCTGGTTGTCTTAGCTCACGAGTCGAATCAAACGACGGCACAGTTTTGCCAAGATTAACATTGTAATTCACACTGCCTTGTTCAAAGTAATCCTAAAACTGAGTATATTAGGCAGATTATCACATGTAACTGACTCAAATTTCACTCCTTTCTCTCATGATACACTAAACAAACAACTTTTTGCATGTAAATACATTGTAAACATTTCATAAGTTAATTATAACCATAATTATGTAAAGATAACTTTCTCAAAACCATATTATATCAATTGCTAAAAACAACTTGTAATTAGTGGGAAAAATTTTGTAATTTTTTCTTTTTGTTTTCCAGTGCTCTCACATTCACAGATCCATGGCATCAAAGCGAAAAGGTTTGTACTCTAATTGTT
>NC_090879.1:6561616-6566616 GCF_036669935.1 Montipora foliosa
GTTATTTTGAAGGTAAAAACAAGAAATATTACATGTACTTCGACCAATGATTTGGTATACGCAGCTTCGGTTGTAGTAACGGAAAGGCTAAGAGTGAAAATAGACAAAAGATCGAGAAGGGGCGAGTCAAGAGGAGACTTTAGGGGCGTCTTATGGACATAAAGAAAGATTTCGTCAGGCTGAAAAGGCTTGCAACAGGAAATCACCTGAATGCAAAATTTAGAGGTGGATTACAACAAAGGTATAAGGAACAGTACAAACAGAACATTTCTTTAGTGAAAATTAAGGCAAGTTTTATGTGCAGTTGGATAAAGCAGGTGGTAGGAAATAGCTGAACCCATTGCGGAAGAAGCAACACAATTCTGGAACGATATCAGGGGCTACCCAACGGGACATAGAATCGATGTGAAGTGGCTCAAGGAGATCAGAAAATAAAGTGAAGGTTTCAAGCACGTTGCGGGGAGGAAACGTAGCAGATTTCATGGAATCACATTCCCTTAGGGTTCTGGATTCAGACAGAACTAGTCTGACAAGAGAGTGCATGTACTTCCAGTTATTAAGAAAACTGCTGGAATGAAAACTTAATGGTGGTTAATAAGTGGGGATTTGTGTTGGGATTTTTGCAAATAAGATGATTTTGAAAGGAGTGACAGATGGTATAAATATATTCCCAAAAATGTTGAGGATAACGAGAATTACAAATTACCTTATAATTATGATTTCTCAATACAACTTTATAGGGTTTTGTATGGAGCTGCCATGTGGTCCACCAATATGACTGTAATCAATTGAAAACATCTGGAGTTCACTTTGCGATAAAATCGCTTACTTTTCGCACATGAGATAAAATACATGTATATGAACACATCTCCTCATGTACTTGAAAGGCTCAAACTGCTGAGATTCATAGGGATAGACTTTTTTTTTCAACCAAATACATTCGTATCATGGTTTCACGCAACGTGACAATTCGGACATTTTGGAAACGAAAGGCGTCGGGGAAGTGGAAACTTTAAAAAGATTTATTTCTAGGTCATCTTCAATCTCCTTAGGTAAAAATTCAGAAGACCTGGCGATGAATTTGATGACGTCACTGTGAAAACCATCTATTATTTTCTTTCTTCTCTCGAGTGGGGTCCAGAAGCTTAAGAAGGTCCAACTGGGGGTTCACGTTTTGTACTTTCCCTGCTCAAAACCTCTAAAATTTCTCGTTAATTTCATGCACAAACCGTCGTTAAATTACCACAAGCATATTTGAACATCTCCCTTCCCCTCGGCAGCATGTCTGCTATTTAGGTAAACTAGTTTAAGCCTATTTCTGGTTTATTCAATCTTCCTGGGATGAGCGCGGCCATCATAAACCACAGTCCCTTGAGTACGAGTTTGTACACACTTCTTTTGGTATGCAGTTTTGTTGTGACGACAACATGGCGAGTGAAGGTGAGACTTGCAGAAGTTTCTTGAAAAAAGTTTTAGAGAAAACTCAGAATATTTTTCAAGGTACCTGTGATGCGGAACCAGCAGAAGCGAGTGCTGAAGTTCTTGATCAAACTATTAGTTTTGTAGTTTTGAAGGGGTCACTGCAGCATTGTTACAAGGGACAATGAAAATCAAGATTCTGTTCTATTCCTGAGTTAAGCAAATTCAATTGCCTTCTTATTTTTGGTGACTTATTTATCTGAGTCTTACTACGATTGTTAAACGGTGCAGTAGCTCGCAGCGTTTCTGACCGATTCAGACGGCAAAAGCTCCCAAGCTTTTTCTGATCATGTATCTAGCATTATCTAGTGTTCTATGGAGTAGTATTTGTTCCGGAATGGATATTTTGTATTTCCTGCCGGTTTATGTTTATGCGGTTTAAAATGTAATCTTATCCTTCTCAGGTATGACATCGTCCAGAATTTTATCTGTTAGGGCGTTGAATGACGTAATTTAGTTGTTAAATTTCATGATTGTGTTAAGAATAAATTAGTGGAATCTTCAACTCGACGTTCGTGAGATTTTATGGAGCGTTTTTACTCACGTGACTATTTTTATCCAATATGTCACCGTTGCTTAGCAACCATTACTATCCGTTATGTTGGTGTTCCATCATTGAAGGTATATATAAGAGCTTTTAGTGATGCATCAATACAAGAGTGATATATTTTTACAGTTCTCTTTCGAAATTCGACAATTGTCAGCATGGTTCTTTGTCTTATGGTTGGCTGGGGTAACAAGACCGGGAAAAAGTCTAAACAAGACACAGAAAAGGCAATAAAATACTCTCGCGTCCCTTGTGTTCATAATCACCAACCAAGGTGAGTTCGTCGAAGAACTTAGCTCAGCCAGAAGAAGACACTGGTTTTCCTCCATCATTCGAGTCGACCTAACAGAAGCGAAGCTTGAAAGCGATCGTGTATGCAGTGAACATTTTTGTGTCAGATTCGAGTAAGCTAAAAGTCAATCTGGAGAGAGATGAACGACGTAAACGTCGACACTCCTGTGTACATTAGTTGTTGCTTTAGCATTTCCATGTTGTGTATTCAGTGCACAAACAGGACATACCCAGGTTGTCTTTGCATTATTTGGCTTGCGCTTGTATTGTAATTATGTCAAATGACAAAAAATCCCATTGCTGCAAGAGGCATTGTGACATTCTGTGAGTTTGACAGAGTGAAGTGCTTTCTCTTTGCAAACACAAAAAGAGTCAAGTTGGAGTGGGAAAGTGATTTGAACGTGTACTTGAGAGTGTTCTCAAGAATGAGAACGTCAAGTTACCTGATGTAATGTTTATAAACAAACAAGAGTAGACCTGTCAAATAATTGATGTCGTAATCCCAGAGGACATGAAGGTGACGGCAAAACAAGAGGAAAAGATAGACAAATACCAAAACTGAGCAAGAGAAATGTTGGGAAGATGTGAAGAGGTCGAACCAAGGTGCTTACAGTTGTAATGGGGGCATTGGAAATAGTCCCAAAAAGGCTGGAAAGCAACTTGAAGTGCATTGTTTGGACACCCCAATGGAGGTCACCCAAAAGAAAAACCCTCCTTGGAATAGCCTGAATCTTAAGAAAGCTGATGGAACTTCAAGGCATGCAGGTTTAACCTTAGGTTACCTTAGGCAACTTGCCGTTGCCTGGCACCTTCAGAGACAACACAAAACCCAAGATCAGAGACCTGGGTGTTGATGTTGATGATTAACCGAGAGTGAGCTCGTTACAGCCAAATCTCAAACTGAGGGCTTTCCGTATTGACCGAGCGACTGCAAGGTCAATACAGCTAGGCCGAAGTTTGAGATTTTGCTCTAATGACCGAACGGTCCAGGTTATTAAGTTGTTTATTATATGTCTAACACAACGGTTGTAAAGAAGAAAAAGCTAATTTGCATAATCCCTAATAGGCCCGTGGGCGTCACAGGAGAATAATGCGGTATTCCCTAGCACCTGACACTGTACATCGTACATTAAATCGAATCAAATCAAACATTGGTTTTTGAAGTGGGGGAAAAACCAGAGTGCCCTGAGAAAAACTTTGCAGAGCAGAGTAGAGAACCAACAAACTCAACCCTCTTATGATGCGAGTCGGATAATCAAACCTGCGACACACTGGTCGTAGATGAGTGTTCTCACCAATGCGCCAGTCCTGCTCCCCCTGTTGACCCTAACCCTAAGCTCAGTTGTTTTGTTCTAAGTGCGATGTCTAGAAACTTTTCTGCGCCTTTGGTGACGCTTTGGAGACACAGGTCACACCACCGTGCAACGCTTTAAAATGTGGTTGACATTCATGAAGTGTTTATCTTCAGGTACAAGCAACGAGAAGTTGGAGCAGGCAAATGCACTGAAAACAAAGGAAGGCCAGCGTGAAGGTTAGTTCAGTGATAAGTGATGATGTATGGATGTGAAGCAACTGATGTGATAATTTTAGTTTGTTCACTAAATTATTGGTGAAACTTTTAAAGTCTACTTGGACTTTGATTGAGTTAAAGGTCTTCATCAAAACTAAATCAAAGTCGTCATGTTCTACTGATTACGTGTTGGGATGCACAGCCACTCAGCAGCAAGAGCTTCGTGAGACCTAAGGCCAATCAACTAGGCTCCTGAAAAAAAAACACCCTGCATAACTACTGCAACTAAGGTTAGATATTTAAGGAGATGGTAAATATTTTATGTCTAGTTTAAGATAAAAGTCCTAATTAGTAGGAATGGCATCGACTGTTAACAAAAATAAAAGGGATAAAGTGTTTGGTGAAACCTGCATGTGGGTTTGGTTTCACTTTTACAGAGATATATCCAGGTTTTCAAATTTGGGGGTCCATTGCAAAATTTTGGGGGTCCAGCTAATTAATATTCAATAATTAATATTCAATCTATGGCCTCTAAATTGATGCTGCTGTACTCTTTCAGATTTCTAAATTGCACAAAAAACTTCTCCCTCCCCTGGAATATGTACTTAAAATAAAATGATCAATTTCTTTGAAACTGTTCTGCCCGTTGATTCATCAATCAAAATGTATGGGCTGCCAGAGCTCCATCGATCACATCTGAAAACGTCTTGAGGAATCCGTATCCGTACAAGTTCTAATTGGCTTAGAAAGTGGAACAAGTCTTTTTTTACCACACTCTTCACACTAAATCCGAAGCATTTCAAATCTACTGTAGTAAATAGTTAGCCGGGAATTGAATCATTACACGAATAATAGAAGAGTTTTCAGAGAGACTGGCTATGATCGGATGCAATGCGCTTCAAAATCGGGCGTTGGATACCCCCCTGCATCAGAGCAGATTAGAAACAATCAGCTGCAAGAATTCTGTTTTTTGAGGAACAAGACGCTTTTTTAAGCGTTTACTCGGAATACCATGTGCCGCAGAAGTAGGGTGATACATTTTGGAAAAGGTAGTTTTTGTGACTACTGCGCATGCGCGTAGTCACTATTGCCATCGCGTTAGTTTTCCGGAAATGACTATGCAACACTAGAATACACTTCGGAGCCAATCCGTATACAAAGAGTACCAAAGTG
>NC_090879.1:6594116-6599116 GCF_036669935.1 Montipora foliosa
CACACAGCGCATTGAGTGTTGACGATCGGGGGAATGTTTTCCTTGCACTCAGACTTTAGTCGACAACTACCAACGGCAGTTGTCGCTTGAGCATCGTGGATTCATTCCGCAACAACCGTACGAAGTCTCTCCACAAAGCTTGCTCAGCGCAGGCGTAAATGACTTGATAGTTGTTGTTCTTCATCTCATTTAATATATCTAAAGTTTTCTCAAAACCCTTAACGCTCAAATCAAAATCATTAGAATTAATCTGTTCCTCTCCTATACTTCGTAACGGTACAATAACCAAACACGAGGGCCGATCTCTTCTAGAAATGCTTTCATTTTCCATTTGCTTGGTAAGTACAAAGCTTTGGTAGGTATCCGGTAGGAAGGACAGCCAATACATCCTTACCTTGCAGCAAAAGCCTAATGGCATCCTTTTGTTCTCTTTTTAGGACAAATCCACGAAGTCGCCTAACTATAGCCTTCGAAAACTTGAGACTCTTGAGATTCTTTCTCGGTCTAGATAAGCCATGTTGTTTTTGAAACTTGAGAGCCTTGTCTGTATTTTTATTGACAGATGCATTGTGTTATGGACCAATAGTCGCAGTAAAGATCGGAAAGTTTCCCTATTTTTCCCGCCGAAACCCCTCCACTACCCCCACCCCCTCGGAGCCCCCCTCGGTAGTTATATCGCTCTCCCCAGTTCGCGTTTGCTTTTAAAAGCAAAGATGGCGGCAGTTTGTGCTCGATCCCGATGCTCAAACGGAAAAATAGGGGGCTGTGAACAGTCTAAGTTACTCGGCGAATAGAGAGATGAATACTCGATGCAAGAAAAGAAAACTGAAACAACGATAAAAGAGAAACAGATGCAGGCTAGGAAAAAAAGGAGATGTCACGCGAAAACAAGAACAACCATCGAAGAACAGCGTGCATCGTACTCTATCGACCTCAGTCCAAGATTATCGATTCTACATAGGAAAAAAATACTTGGATAGACTCACAATCTCTCGGAAATTGGGCGCGTAAAGACTTGACCGTGAGGACTGAAATGGATAACTGATTTGGAAGACAAAGCGAGAGGCCAACTTCGGATTTCAATGCGGCAGCCCAGAAATCTACAGAAACACGCTCGGACAACCTGCCAAACACCGCTCAATTTCACACTGCGACTTCGCGAGAGGTCGAATAATTCACAATAAAGGAAATGTGATATTTGTTTCGTGTCATTCATTACTTCTACCTAGAACTGTAAGTGAACGGGGTATTTTCACATAAATTGCTCAAATTTAAAGCTTAAATTTAAGAACGGAAAGAATGCTCAATTTTAGAGAGCAGTACCATCACTTTAAGAAAACAAGACTCTTGAAATTAGAAAATGTCCATACATTTTCTTACTTAAACCATTTATTTAAAAGAAGTTTTACTTAAATTGAGAAATAATACTTAAATTGAGAACTTAAAATAAGAACGGTCGGGTTCTTACCTGAGGATTGAAAACTAGGAATTTGTATTCTTAAATTAAGAAATCTTTTAGGGTGTGTTCCTCGTCACGAGCTTGCCTGATCTCCAATGCCTTGTCCCTCTTCAAGTTTTTCGCGTACGTTGTCTCCTTTTCTAGTTCCTTATTGAGATGAACAATCCTTCTCATATCGTCCATATTTGAGTTATTAAAAGGCCCTGCAGAGTTCGCTTCATTTGCTTTCGTTTGTACTCCGTGCGACTGTGCCGGTGGTGAACTTGCCCACCTTTGGGTGGAAGATTTTTCGACGAAATATTTCTGCTCATTGTTCCCTTGTCGTAGCTTTTTCTACTGGAGTTACTCTTTTGTCTTGGCCTTGTGTATTTTAGGATTCAATTATTCAGAGCTTAAATTACCACGCATTCTTGATGCCCTTTCTCGGCATCTCTCTTCATGACGACGCGTAAACAATTTGCTGCGAATTCCTACATCGTCGTCTTACCGCCGCAAAACAATCACCATGTGACAAATTCCACCGGCCAATTGAATTTTTAAAATTTCCCATTGTCACACGAAGTGCTTGTGATTACTTTAGGAAAGAACTCTGGGGAATACGTATTCCAAGCTTCTGTCTTGACTGCGAAGCGTGACGGACAAAAAGAAACGTCTCGCGGTTCCTGCCCGGTGAAACAAAAACACTTAACCCCGGTCCATGGACTACCCAAACGGACTACCCCAAAAATACCATTTCATGTGAGTACTATTGGTCGTAAGTAGCGTCACAATTAGCGCTAAGCCTAAACATACATTTTATACAGCATTGGTCAACAGTGTTTAAGTCTAAGCACCCATTTTGAAAAGGTTAGCTTTCAATAATTGTTGCACCAGTTTCACTTCACTTACATGAAGTAATCGGCCATCACAAACTATTGTTGAAAGCTAACCTTTTTAGAATGGGTGCTTAGACTTAAATACTGTTGACCAGCACTGTTTAAAATGGATGTTTACTCCGACACTTGAAATAGTATTTTTGGGGGGGTCCGTTTGGCTCACCCGTTCCTTCCCAGTAAGTGCCTGGGTCCCCTTTCCCGAAAAGTCATGATGCCTTTTTTAACTTTTCAACTGCTATGTAATTATTGTAAAATGCTGTTCTGTCAGTATGTTTTCAAGATAAGTAAAAAGCTAAAAGCAAAACGATCGTGAAAATTGATGACTCAGAACTTTGTAAAGATACAAAGGGAATTGTGACACCCGAAAACTTTCGGGACTTTAATTTCGAGAAACGGGCCCCAAGAACAAAAGGGTGGTTGGCTTTTTTCGAGTTTTTAAGATTTAAAATCACATCTCAAATTGTCTGTCTTTTGAATATGAAGTAGCAGAGCACATTAATAATAGTAATCGCAAGGTCAATAGAGGTTCGACTCCGTCGTAAGTTCTCGGCTCCCGTGTTATCAGAGAGATTTAGCCTCAAGTTTAGCATCAACGTTTAGGCAAACATCGGCTTGCAGTTTCACGTAAATGGAGTGAATGCGAAACGGTTTTGCGTGACCCAAGGCAACTCGGAATGGACTCTATTAATCTCGAGTATTTAGTTAACAAAAAACAAAAGCTCGGAGTCTTTTTAAACATTGTTTGTAGATAAAGACAGGCTAAATGAAATGCCGGAAAATCCTTACCTGTCAAATTTTGCGAGTCAACACTGAACAGAGAGTCAACGGGAATTCATGAAGAAATTGCGGTAACGAGTCAGTGAACGATCTATAACTATGAAACCTACGTTTTCCTTGTTAGAAAATGGTTTTGGGGTTCTTTTTTTGCTAAAAAAACAAGAAGAAAATTCCACGTATACGGGAAACGCGAATATTCTACTCTTTCATTGTAGAAACGGCAAGCGGCAACCGGTGAACGCAAAAAATGGCGGGAAAATCATGGTCACGTGGTCACTTTTGCCCCTCGCGTTTCACGTGAACGTGATGCTACAAATCTCTCTATTATCATTCATTTAAAGGAAGTTGATATTTGCCATTTTCAAGAATGCTTCATGATTTGGACAAATTTAAAGTCTTAGCAGTACAGCAGGGCAATTCAGTGTCATCTGCCCCTTTTAGTTGCATGGCAACTGAATCATCCCACTCGTCTCTTAGTGTATCAAGTCAACACAAGTCAAGTCCCACAGGAATGCTCTTTAGTTGAAAGATTATCCAGCCCTTCACTCTATACCGGTCTTAACAGGACATCACCAGCTGGTTGTAAAAGAAGCCTTTGAGATCAGTTCAACAAAGGAGTTAAGCAAGAAAGGCTTTGAGCTTTCCTGGTGATGGGACTGCACAAAAAGCTTAAGTAGTAACCGACCTTGACAGATCCGAAGTCCTGGAGGGCAGTCCTGGACAACGCAGGCAGCCAGCTTTTCAATTGTGTCAGGAAAGTGAAAGATCAGTCATTTCCTTCCAGCAATGATTTTGAAATTCAGGGACTGAATGCGAGGAACTAGAAATAAAAGAGATTCCTTATTTCAATATTCGAATTCGCTTTATTAACATAACAACCAGAAATAAGACTCCTTTATTTTCTCTTGGACGGACCAGCTAAGTTATTTGTCACGGCTATAATTTGAGTCACCTTCACAAAATTATCTGAGTAGGCCAAGTTATACGGTCGGAGTTTATTCATCCTAGTAGGAAACTGCCGGGAAAAGTTAAAGCTGATTGCAGAGTAATGGACTACCCCTTAGGTAACGTACTTCGGAAGTATCAGTAGACATGTAACAAACAATTGTCCTCTGAATCTCTAGATGTTCTGTTTCATCTGAGTAAAATCTGGAACTTAAAAATTTATGATAGGAATGTCATGGGGGACATCTTTACCGACTTCCGCAAAGCGTTTGATTCAGCGAGCATTAGGATTTTTAAGAAGATCTTTTGCAGTGGCTCACTGCTTGTTTAGAACCGTCAACAATTAGCCAAAATAAACGGGATCATGAAAAATGGACACTCCACTTTGATACGTGGTCATGACCGTTTTAGGCTGCGTCTTTTTCCAACTATGTAATGGAGAACCCCTCTTTCATGCGGACGACACCACTCAATGCTCTCGTGATTGGCAATAAATAGGTCGTTCCACTACTACAATGCAAAACAAGGTGGTAAGGGCAAATTAACCATCTTAAGCCTGATCGATTTGTGAGCTGAAGTTTAGAGCGTCCTTTCGTTAGAATTCACTCTGACGAGGGGTTGACCCTCGAAACGTTATAGCTCACAAATGCATATATCTTTCACAGTTGTTAATCCAGTTACCGTTATCAACGCCTTTGGCGGATAAAACCAAATTTTCGTGTTTCCGATCACTCCCGGCACCGACCCAGCATCGCAGTTCCTTTAGAAACTAACCTCTTCGTTCCAGGGGCAGCGGAGAGAGAGGAGCTGGGGGTGGTACAGCCCCCCTCCCCCTTTTCTTACGGTGTTGATTTCGGCTTTATCAAAGACTTAGTAATTTATACTACCCGTACATATACCAAGCCCTAGCCCCCACCCCCCCCCCCTCCCCCCTGCTTTCAATT
>NC_090879.1:6616616-6629116 GCF_036669935.1 Montipora foliosa
GAACGAGATAGGAAATCAAGGAGTGGCACACCTGCGTGATGCACTCAAAGATGTTAATTGTAAACTCACTCAGCTGGAGAAGCACACCTGAGTGATGCACCCAAAGACGTTAATTGTAAACTCACTCAGCTGGACTTCTCGGATAACGAGATAGGAAATCAAGGAGTAGCACACCTGCGTGATGCACTCAAAGATGTTAATTGTAAACTCACTCAGCTGGAGAAGCACACCTGAGTGATGCACCCAAAGATGTTAATTGTAAACTCACTCAGCTGGACCTCCCGGGTAACGAGGTAGAAAATCAAGGAGTAGCACACCTGCGTGATGCACCCAAGGATGTTAATTGTAAAGTCACAGAGTTCTTTTAACCACTAAAGTGGTGCTATGGTCTATAATTGGCTGCAGAATTAAAAGTTACTTAACCCATTGACTCGTGGGAGTGAGACTTAACAGATTTTACTCTGTGTAACACCAGACGATTTTACTCGTCAACTGGAGGTGTCCTAAACTTTACACCTTTTCTGCGCAAGATTTACGTTATATCCTGCGCGTATTTCTTGTGGGTGTCTTGCTGTTCACACCCTTACTGGAACATGCTTTGTACTATAACTTCATGTATAAAACTAGTTCCCTTTAGACATCTTGTTAGAATCCCTGATGAAGTCTGTTTGATGAGACGAAACCAGTCGGATAATAAAAAAAGTTAACAAGATCAGTTGTTGTGTGCTGCTCACTAGTTTCCTTTTAAAAAATTTTAAAAAATTTAAAAAATAGGAGAACCAGGAGCAGCACCCTTGAGTAATGCACTCAAAGGCTCACTCAGTTGGACCTCAGCGGTAAGAATATACAACAGTTCAAAGAACAGCGCACGTGAGTAGTACACGTAAAAAAAGTGAACTTTGAAGTCACTTGGCGGGTAAAAAAAAGAAGGTAAAGTCAGCTTGCAGGCCTAGTGGTCCTTCAGGTCGGAGCTTATCCCCGGTTTCTGTAGCATGAAGCGACTAGGAGTATTTCTACTCCCCCTGGATGGGATGCTAGTCTATCGCAGGGTTACCTGGGTGGAGAGAGGCACCGAGGAAGTAAAGTGTATTGCCCAAGAACACAACACAATATCCCCAGCCAGGTCCTGAACCCGGACCATTCGCTCCGAAGTCGAGCACACTAACCATGAGGCCACTTGGCGGGACCTCAAGGATAATTGAAAGGATCTCCTCATGTCCGATTTCCGTAGAGTTTGCCGTTTATACCTGGGATGGTGAAAATTACTTTAACTGGATTTTTAATTGGATTAAATCCACCGACCTTACTGCCTCTCGTCATCTTTTAGTGCATTGTAAACTGCATTGCAAGATGGCCCGAAATCCTACGGGTTGCGTTAATGATTTAGGTATGAGTTGCCTTTATAATAAACTGCTTTACTATGTATTCGTAATCACTCAGTGATCTTGGTGTTTCAAGCAATCTGATTGGTTCGCATCTCGGAGTACAGTAGTTGAGCACCAAGACTCATTTCGAAACTGAGACGAACAGCAACTCGGAAATGGCCTCTTGGAGCTGCCATTGACAGATACTTTTGCAACGAACCAAACAACAAGCAATTCTCGATAATTGTCGACAGCGAGTTGACAGGAGCAAACAAAGCGCTTAATTCCTTGCTGAAGTCTCCTTGCAAATCAGGTGAAATATGTTCCACGGTTAATAACAACAATAAGAACATTACTTTCTTTTGAGATTTTAAGGTCGGTTCACACATGCGTAAGAGGTTCCAGGACACCCTTTCACAAAATCTCACAAGGGGATTTCATTGATGAGTGCCGCTTAAACGCTATTAGTATTTTAGGATCTTTTTAAGATTCTTGGTTTAACTTTTAATCGAAATGAATATTTTTCTTACAAAATGTATATATTGGATTTTTATTTATTTATTTATTTTAATAGCTTTTTTAATGTAGATAGATTAGGGTATTTTTACTATTGTTCTTCTTATTAAATTTGTAAATTAATAATAATAATAATAATAATAATAATAATAACTTCTTACTAACCGAGCGCGAGGGCCGTACTGGGGAATATTGGCCCGAGGCCGTGGCAGTACGGACCGAGCACAGGGAGTTTCGTACAAAAACGACCGACGGCCAATATTCCCCAGTACGGTCCCGAGCAAGTGAGGTTAGTAAGTTGTTCATTATATGCCTTTTTAATTACCTTTTGCTTTGTTTTTTGCAAGCCCGTAATTGGCCCGTGGGCATTACGGGAGAATAATACCCTACAATTCAGTCACAATTAGCCAATCAGAGCGCGCGTTATATCGGCTACAAACACAAGCCATATAATAATAATAATAATAATAATAATAAGAAGAAGAAGAAGAAGAAGAAGAAGAAGAAGAAGAAGAAGAATATCTTTATTTAGACTGAAAAGTCCGATCAGCAAAATCAAAAAGATTTGCTCGTATAAACCGATGATCAGTAAAAATAGTAATCAGTATGGTAAAGAGATAAAAATGTATAGATATTAAGATATGTACAAAAAAATATATTCAGGATCACATCACAAAACGAGATATTAAGACTGACGGACACTACAAATATGCAAATTTACATCGAGATTTAGAAAATAATTGAATAATTTTGACTTAAAATTCCTTAGAGTAGGCGTATCGCGAATGTTTCTTGAGACTTACCTAAGTCGATGTTTGATTGGAATTCTTCCTCGTCACCAGTCAGGAACGAAGGAGTTACATGAGAAGCATGCGCATGCTTATCAAGTCAGTCTTAAAAGCGATTGTTTCCAGGAGAAAAGGAACGAAGGAGCGGGAGGGAAAAAAGCCAAGGACCGGGCATGTAACTCCTTCGTTCCTGACTGATGACGAGAAAGAATTCCAATTAAACATCGACTTAGGTAAGTCTCGTTTAATTTTAGAATTCCACTTCGACATCAGTCCGAGTCACTACGGACTTACATGAGATTTGAAAGCCCTGGAAACACGAACAGGAATAACAGCTTGAATGGGTCATAACAAGAATGATAGCAATGAACAAACCATCGCGGTACACAAAAAATATGAACTAAGAGTTTTGAGTACCCCGGAAGTGTTCTAAAATGCTAGCACCAAAATTGGTCTCAATTGGCTTATTATAGTAGGTAGCAAATGTTTGTGCATTGGACCAGCCTCCGGCCTTAAGTATTCCTTGGAGAGTAAGACCAGTGTGAGTACCATAGGAAGTCGCAGCGGGTCTAGCGCTATTCCCAGAGAATGTCGTGACGTCAATGCCTGCGTCGTCGAGAATATACTTCACCCATTTACCCATTGTGGAATTGGAGACCGGATGGTGTGGTTTGATAAAGCTTATGAGAAGTTGACAGTGCTGTCCTCTGAGCTCCTTTGTCATATGGAGATAATGTGTTATGTGGGAAACCACACATAAGCTTTTATCCTGCTTATACGCAACTAGTTCAATTGGCTCAAGGTCTTTCCCTGGTTTAGTGGTTTTAACTTTCTCTCCGATGGTGAACACGTATTTATCCGGCAATGCTTGCATGAGAGAAATATCTAGTTTTGTTAAGGTTTGGCACCGTTATCCGGTCAGAAGGCAAAGTAACATTGTTAGTTTCTTCGTCAGAGTCTTGAGATTAAGTTCGGGTATCGGATGCAACGTTTTTAGGTAATGCAACACTGTCCCGACATCCCATATAGTGGTATATCTTGGTAAAGAGGGTTTAAGCTCGAAGACGCCCTTAAGAAATCTAGTCAAGCGGATGAGTACCAAATGTATTCCCACCTGGAAATTCAAGTACTGAAGACAGGGCGGACCTAGCGGTATTAATGGCGCTGTATCCCAAGCCTTTCTCATAAAGGGATGCCAGAAAATCAATTCCATTTTCAATACTAGCGTTAATTTTTTTAATTTTCGACGATTTACGAAACATTTCCCATCGCGAGAGTTGTATTTGGTACTGTTTCGCGCCAAGAGGCCATAATGATATCTTTCGCAGTAGTTGAAATCTCTTTATTGTTCAGGTGCGTCCTGATAAGTGGCAAACAAGCAGGGTCAGTTTTTTGTGGAGCGGATGGAGTGTGGTTGGTTGGTTGGGCAAATGGAGTAGTGTTTTTTCTCGCTTCCAACACTACCGGTTCCAGTACCGTCATTTTGATTGCCTTGGGGAACCAGGCCTGTGTCGGCCAGTTGGGAAGCACGCGGACACCAGTGGCTTTGTCCTCCTGGATCTTCTTGAGCACAGCTGCTATAACACTAAAGGGAGGAGAGGCATAGAAGTTTAGTTTTGTCCAGTTGATTGTGAAGGCATCAATGGCTAGTGATTCTGGGTCCGGCCTATATGAGACATAATTAGGAAGCTGTTTGTTCAGTCTAGACGAGAATAGGTCGATATCTGGTGCAAATTGCAATGTTTTCAGGGATTGTAAGAACAAGGTTGTATTTAGCATCCATTCAGTTATGGTTTGGTTTTGTCTGGATTCCAGATCAGCTTCTACATTAGCTTTCCCTGCAATGTGTCCCGCACTGATCCAGAGATTTCGTGCTATACACCAATCCCAAATTTCCTTGCATAATTTGTTTAAGTGCCCAGAATGGCTTGTTCCCATGTGGTCTATTACCGCAACCGCAGTGGTGTTATCAATCTTCTAACTGATATGCCTGTCGCGGTGCGAGCTACAAAGAGCTTTATGGCCTCGAAAAACTGCTAACAGTTCTAGATAGTTAATGTGGTGGCGCTTTTCGTCCGAAGCCCAAAGGCCACCTGTCGACTGTGGTCTGCACGCAGCCCCCCAACCCTCGTTAGAAGCATCCGTCATCAGCTCGCGTGATGGCTGATCCCGGGTCATTACATTTGTCGCTGTCATCACATTAGCTATCCACCACTCAAGCTCCGATTTAGCATTCGCCGATAAAGACATGCGCCTGTCAAAATTCCGTCGGTTGTTTCGCAGTGCGTAAGTTTTATCGTATTCAATGTGGCGATAGTATAGAGCCCGTACATGACCCCAGGAAAAGATGAAACCATCTTTCCGAGCACTCGTGCTACCTCCCTCATAGTAGGAGAAGCCGTGTTCAGGAGCACCCAACGACCAATTTGTTGTAAAATGTATTATTATACCCCAGTTAATGAAAACAAATGTTATTAAGGCATTTTCAGGTGTTTTTCAGTGTTGCTGGGAAAACATTATCTGTTCCTTTTTCCCAGCAAGACACACAAGAAATTTCCCAGCCTGCTAAATAAAACTGGTTGGTTTCCCAGCCAGCTGATCAAATTTATTTCCCAGCCAGGAATTCCGCGCGCTTTCAAATCCCTCGATCCAAAACGACCGAACAAAAGCGACAAAACCGGGACAAAACAGGTTTTTTCCGCAAGCGCAATCACTCTGACCAGCCGTCGTATGTTTGTGACTACTCTGTACGTGGGAGAGGGAAGTCGTCTTCAGTCTTCAGAGTTTCTACAGCCAGCTCGGGTTGAAATGCTAGAAAAAGTCAGTAATTCCCAGGCAAAACCTCTATCAATAACAAAATTTCCCAGCCAGCTAATCGAAACACCTGTATTTTTGCCAGCCAGCAAGATTCCTCTGGGGAACAGATAATGTGAGGAACAGATTCGTTGGGTGCCCCTGCGTGTTAGGCAGCGATGTACACGCAGTTTGGAGTGCCAGGGCTTTTTCCTGAGTTAATGTAATTGTCATATTAACTGAGTTCAGAACGAAACCTAGAATTATTAGTTGTTGGGTTGGGTTAAAGACAAATTTGTCTGGGTGGGTTACGAGTCCCAAGGTATCAATTTGAATTACGGTGTCTATAACATTATGCACACAGGCATCATAATTCTTCCCCTGTAAGTAACGGTCGTCTATATAACTGCTGGAGATATGACCCTTGAGATGTAACTCTGTTAGCATTAGTGAAGCGGAAATATTAAAAATACAAGATGACGCTGTACCAGAAAACACAAAGACTTCATATTTTTGCCAACCAGTGTTTGACTTCGTTTATACAGATAATTATTGCTCAAACTTAAACAATCGTTAAACCAACAGTAAGGTTATGTTTCACTCGGAGTAATTCTATTTTGTAGACTGGTTTGCGCAGCAATACGAATTTATTACTGCAAATGTTTGAAAGACGATCGGTCATCATGATAAAATAATGTGTTAAAAAACTGACTGTTATTTCTGATATTGAGGAAATGGAAAAAGAGAAGTTAAATAAATGCTTAAGAAATTCTACATGGCTGCAAGGAAACAAGACGGGTCATATTACAACAAAGCAACGCTCACCTCAATTAGAGCCGCCATTGACAGACACTTGCGCAACGAGCCAAACAACAAGCAATTCTCGATAATTGTCGACAGCGAGTTGACAGGAGCAAACAAAGCGCTTAATTCCTTGCTGAAGTCTCTCTTTAAATTAGGTGAAACATGTTCCACGGTTCATAAGCCTAACAAAACTTTCGTTGAAAAGAGACTTTATTTGTCCGACCTGTAGAAAAATGTGACTGCCAACACCACTGACATCACTCCATGGCCTCTTTTTATACTTTAGCTCTTGACAGTTGTTTTCTCGTTTTCTTACGAAAGGTATTGAATTACATAGTTCATTCTTTGCCTTCTGTGGGTCATTTGGGATCGCAAATCAGGCAACTATAGCGAGATCGTTGAAATGAATGAGGTCTATGAAGAATTATATTTCAATCTTTTGGCTGTAACAGTTCATTCAAATAAGAGTAGAAAAATTATCCGTTTTTGACATATTTTCAGCAGCATAACTATTTCCAAATACTTCTGCCCTTCCTTTGGATGTCAATGCTATAAAATCTGAATAAATCGGCTAACTTCAAATTGCTGCGGATTATACGGAAAAAAATATATCTTGCCCAAAGGTTTCCAAAATTCGAAAATTACCACTCCTCCCCACTCCTCCTATTTTGGTCGTACGTGGCGGTACACAGTGCAGCGAGCAGAAGGAATGAAAAAAAATAATACTCTGAGAAAGTGTTCGTTAGTCACACGAAACGCGTAGGAGAATAAAGAGAGTTGTACAACTACTTGTTCGCAGAAGTGCTACTTAGTGGCTTAACTTAAAATTCATCATTCATCCATTCCTCGTTACCCGCTACACATTTTTCTACAGGTCGGACAAATAATGCCTAATTCAACTTTTTTAAAGTCTCTTTTGAACGGAATTTTTTGTGTAAAATGAAATTGTGTTCAATTTTTAAAGCTGACCTCCAGTTACTACCGTTACCAACGAAACTGCGAAACACGCATTCCACGTGTGTCACATGCCTTCATGCGGGTCGTGAATATGTCGGTCAGACGTATACAGGAAAATTTCCCCATGCATAACTTACAATGCCAGACCAATTGTTTAGTAACCATGGACGTAAAAAATGAATTGCAATTTCTATGCAAAGACGCTCCATTCAACGGCGCTAAATGTTACGTTTGAGCCATAGTTTAGTTAGCCTCTCAGGCGGTTCCAGGTCGCTCGTGTCACGCACTCTACTCCTTCCCGTCTGATTTACTTCCAAGGGAATCTTGTTCCTGACGTCATATAGATTGTCTCATTTCCACCAATAACAGGGAATGTTACATTTTCACAAACCTGAGGAATTTAAGGAATGCGCCTCAGTTTAAACAACATGTCGGAAGCTGCCAATCTCGACCCCTGAGCTCTTCTTTTTTGTACATGACCAGGAGCCCATCACCCGGAGCGTGCAACTTCCATACAGCGTCTGTGAAACGGCGTTTTCACAAGTAAGATTATTTTTAGATACGCCTTTCCCGCGAATTAGTTTTCAAAAGCCAATAGGAAGCGGTGCATAATTAATAACAGTTTATTATTAATTATGCACCGCTTCTGATTGGCTTTTGAAAACTAATTCGCGGGAAAGGCGTATCTAAAAATAACCTTACTTGTGAAAACGCCGTTGCACGAAAATAGGTAAGTTGCAGGCTCCGGGTGATGGGCTCCTGACATGACTGAGGCCGAGGCTCTGGTGACGAGAATGGGAAGCTGCCAGAAATCAGGATGTGGATGTGGTCATTAAACCGCAAGCATATGGAATATCGATTTAATTACAAGGTAAGTCAGTTATCGATTTAATTGGTATTTGCGAGCTCTGGCTCATCGATCATTTGTCGGTCGGTGTGAAAATTAACTGTAAATAAGAAAAAATGCTTTTCAATTCCAGATTCACATAAACTCTATGCTCGTAACGCAGATTATTACAACGCCAAAGTTTCCCCGTTCAAATCAGATTGCATCCTAAACGTTTTTGCATTTTTGCAGCCTTATAGCTCAATCACTATTGTCGACGAAAACATTGAAGAAAAGTATTTTACAAATACGAAGCTTGAAAAAGAAAAATGTCCGTATGGGTTTTTCCGCCAGGAATGATGCTTGGCCGGAAGACTGGGAAAATATTTGGCGCAGCGTTATTGAAAGTACATTTAGTGGCGATGAATCGACCTGAGGTTGAAAGTAATTGCAAACGTGGAAAAGGACGGGGAAAGAGGATACAGGATACAAGAAGAGAGATTAAATATAGACTCTTTTCGAAGCCATTGACTTTTAAATACAGCTGCTGTGTTGTTTTAAATCCCAACGTTTAAAACGCATCATAGAATTTGAATCAGTGAATTTGTGCGGTCTGGAATCCTTATGAGATCATAAGGCGAGATTGCTATCATCATTTTGTTAGCGAATGGGATTTTGGGCATGATGCCCAACGAGTTTACAAAGCAGAAAGGTCTCTGATGAGACCCTTGGTCGGGATGAAACGAGCTTCGTAAGACTAAAGCTACGGTAATACGAGCAAAGCAAACGTCCAATTTGTCTTGCAACCAAAAAAAAGTGTTGATTTTGTTTCAGAAAGTAGACACGCTGCAGCAACTTGCAACACATTTTTTTTTGTTGCGAGACAGGTTGTGCGTGGGATGTAAAACGCGCAGCATCTCTTTTCTACTAGTTTCGCAGTAATTATGCGAGACAAGTTTGACGTTTTTGTTGCTCGTATTACCGTACAGCTAAACCACGAACAATGTATTTTCACAAGTAACTGTCGACTTTGTCAAGATCCATGGTTATTTCCATAAATAACCTTGTAAAGAATGTCCTCACTAAATCATACAAGAGTGTTGTATTGTTCAGAGTTGCTCAGAGTTCAGACTATAGGAAAGAAATCTTCAAATTGCCAGTGTTAAAAGCCTTAGCATAAGTGACCGGAATAAGTTCTAAACAAAAGATCATGAGGTAAGAGATTGAGCTATGACGCCACTAACGTTGGGAGCTGGTCATTTGTGGGTTCTAATGTTTTTGTGAGGAAACATTCCTCACGGGAACATTAGAACCCAACTTCAGTGGCTTCATAGCTCAGTTGGGTAGAGCGTCGCACCGGTATCGCGACGTCACGGAAGTCATGAATTTTTCAGGCTTCTCCACGCAATTACAAAAATTGCGTTCATAACTGCGAGGATCATAGCTTCACTTTATTTCATATCCGTAGTTGATATATGATTCATTTCATATATCATTTCATCGTCAAGACCATTTTCTTTAGCCAGAACAAAGTTTGAAAACTGTGGTTATTTGTGTAATGATTCTCATGATAACTCATGATGTAGTGACGTCATAGGAACAAAGTTATCCTTTTTACAGACTTTGCATCTGCCATGTTTCAAAGGATACATGGATACTAGTTAAATTATGGTGGCAGAACGTATCATTGTCATAAATGAAGAAATAACTACTTTTAAACCGAAGCGAATGAATTAGATTAAATTCAGATAAACAATTTGAAATAAAGATAAGCGTTATAAGTTAACGCTGCAACGTTTCGATAACTCCAGACATCATTTTCGTGTAACTTGAAATAAAGCAAAGCCCCGCAAAATTTCGGATAGGGGGAGATCAATGAGGTTGTAAGTTAATCACTTTAAGAGTAGGATTGGTTCTGACCTCAGAAAAAAAACGGGTACCACCAGAGGGACAGAAACATACTGAGAGAGGTTAGGGAAATCAACCTACCCGTCCTCGGGTTCCACAGAGATGTCTGTGGCCTCGCCCTTACCTTTCCGTTAAAAAAAAAAAAACAACGATAAAACCGATTTGAGCAAGCCCACTTTCTTCTGTGTCATCGCCGCTCCATAAACCTCATTATTTATCGGGCTCTAATATTCTTCGTTCTCCTTTACTGGTCAAAGAAACTAAAGAGATCTAAATTTTCTTTCTATTAACAAGATGTGCCGCAGCAGCAAAGTTTCTGTGTCCTGAAAAGACGTAGAATCGCTTCAATCAACTAAGATCAGTCCGCTTTTTAAGTGCGTAGAGTTGGAATTTCGAGGATGTCTCGCGAGTATTTTGTCTAACAAACATTTGATCAGGATCCATCTTCTCACGCATCGTCAGCCAATCATCCTTCTTAGGGTACACGGTCTTCAAATATGCAAAGTTGAATGTTGTATTCCCACACACCTGATCAGGGAGGGGAAGGTACTTGCCCCAATGAAGACGCGTTCCAGGAATGTCAAGCAGGATATCCCAGAAATAGGAGAAGAACGTCCTTTTGTCGCCTTTGTTGTACGAGGTGTCGCCTTTGTTTTGCGAGTTGTACGAGATACTTAACCAAAAAGGGGTCTCCTTAGCACCGTAAATCTCAGCGGAATTGTTCTTTGCAGGCTTTCTGGTTTTCGAACAGCTTCTGAAGTTTATCAATGACAGTTTGACATTGGTCATGGGGAATCCAGATTTCAGTGAAATCCACTTTAATGATGGTGTCAGTGTGAGTCTCGTTGTCAATGGGCAGACTCTCTTACTAGGTGTTGCGGAAACGCGTTGGCTTTTCAAGGGGCACGAACACTCCCAAAATGGCTCCAATAATGTCATAATCCACTTCTGTTGGATGTGCCTTCTCAAGCACAAAATCACATGTTGCCAGTGAGATTGCAGCCATTCCAGCAGCGAGGATATTGGAGACAACTGACCTGTAAGGAATGGTGTCTCCACTGAAGGTTCTTTTCCAAACCCGCTGTTGAACTCGTTTTACTTTCTTCTGTGGGAACCAGTTCACTCGCATGTACTCGTTTTTCTCAAGGCTTTCCTTCAGTTTGCTGTTTCCATCCTTGTCCTGTCCGAGCATTGATTCGGCAAAGTTTTGATCTGACTCTGATCCCTCAACAAGCCTCATTTGAGGCAGGCGGAGCGAAACGCGGGTTCTGACGCCAAAGAGCCCCATTGAAACACCAACTGGAGCCCAAAGATCCGTGCCAGGTTTGGCAACCTGCAGTTGACCATTGCCATTCTACGAACTCGATTTGGTGGATCAGGCCGCAAAAGCTATGCTTCAAATTTCCAACTGCAGAACCAGTAGATATGAAGTCCGCCAACTGACTGTTGGATGATGCCTCCAAGCTCAGGGAAACCAAACCCATAAACAGCCACTTGGTAACATGCTGAGTTTTTCAGGTTTGAATTGGGATCTATTGGATCTTTACCCAGATAACATCCTCCACCGATGCGACAGTACAGCCATTCGTACGCCTTTCCTTGTGGACACGCAGTATTTCCACTTTTTTTTCATATAACAACTCATGTCTATATGACTGCGTTCGACTTTAGGAGAAGGCACACTATTGATGCCGTGCGGCACGCATTTTGAACAATTATCTCCCGTACTCGTCAAAATTTTACTACGTGAAATAACCAAATTTAAGGTTTTGACGACAACGTGGACAAACTACAGTGTTTCTTTCAGTCTCGCTCTTTACTTCAAATTCGAACGTACAAATCCAGTTATAAGACACTTCGCCGATATTGTATAATATAAAAAAAGATGGAATAATCATGAAATACTTAAAACAGCTCGAACTTATATTTTGAAGTGACGTTTTTGTGGCCGTAGCCGTCGTGGTTTCTTAAACTCCCTGTCTTGCGAGGGCCTCAAGTCTCTGCAATTGTCCAGTGTAAGAGACCTTTTTAGCAGTTACGGCGGCCATTTTGATTTCTATTATATTAAAACACATTATGGGATGCTCATTGGGCAAATTAATATGTATTTACACCCTGAGCATCCCATAATGTCTTTCGAAACAATAGAAATCAAAATGGCCGCCGTATCCACAAAGTCTATTGAGTAGTGACGTGCAGTAAGTGCATGCGCGTAAGTCGGTGAACAAAATATTGCAGGCTCAGAACAACTGGTTTAGAACACTGCCTAAAATCACGCCACAAAGCCACTTTCCCTGAATATTTCTGGGTAATCAGAACATTAAAAATATGTCATTTTACTAAATATCGAACGCACTTTACTAATCAAAGAATATTACTGGTATAGGGAATTAAGAAGCGTGCTATCTGAGGAGGCTCTAGGGTGGCTGGACTTTGGGAACAAGGGCTTTGAATAGTATAATATCCTCACTGCATACTCATTACCTCATCGCATAAGGTTAAGTTATGGGAAGATTTCGCTCCTGCCCTCACCATTACGACCTA
>NC_090879.1:6631616-6636616 GCF_036669935.1 Montipora foliosa
CTGTTACGTGAAGCTCGGAGCGCCAAGGGAAGCAATCCCTCCAATCATCAAGGAAACGCCAGTATAAAACCTCTGTACGAAGGTTTCCCTCAACGCGAGCGAAAGGCTTAGAGGAGCGGCAGAGTTGGGAAATGGCCTTGAAAGTTTCACGGACGTAGACTTTGCAACCAGGAACGGCCAAACTGAACGAGATGACCTTTCCCGCAAACCACTGAAGGGTTTTAACACTAACATACCGGGAGGATAGAATCTCCTCCCTGAGTATCTTGAACTTGAGTTTCTTGTCAGGCGGAAGAAGAAAGGCTTGGCGGAAGGAATCGCAAAGAAAACCGAGAAAACGATTAACAATAGAAGGGACGCACTGCGATTTAGCGATAGCTATATAGTAACCTGCCTCTATGAGAAGATAGCATAAAATGTAGGCGACGGCCTCAGCGAGTACACTGTTAGAGGGTAGAGTGGAACTGGCTGGCGCCCGATAGAGTTGACCAACCTGACGATCGTCTATGTACTGAGACACAGGAACCCCAAACGAACGCGCTGCACTCGTAACGGCAAGACCGCGATTGTGATATATAAGCGCTCGCCTTCCATCCAAACAGGAGATTGCAAAAGACAAAATAAACGCCGTTCCATTCCAAGCCAAAGAATGTTCGGGACGAAGGATGTAGCAGCAAATGCTGATAGCCACTTTTATCATCAAAAGAGGTTTTAAAATGGCCAGGAAGAACATACCTGGGCAAGTCCGGAAGGTGGTCAAGCTTAAAAGGGAGGTCTTTGATCCACAGATTCAAAAATCGTTCATCGTGGCATAAACGAGGCTTGGAAGGTTCCACAGTGAGGGGAAGGACCAAATGGGGGGAAGTTACTGCGCCAACCCTTCCCCAAACCGCAAGTACCCCAGCGCCTACCCAATCGACGACAGTATCAGTAATAAAGTTCCGGAATTGTTCACAAACCTTGGCGTTGTAAGGTCGCATGGGAGGAGGGAACAGCGAATCATATGAAGAGCCTTTAAAGTTTCCTTTGAACGGCTTGAAAAGCCGATCGATCCTAACACCCTCCTTAATAATCTCCATAAGGTCTGCCTGAGATGAACCACGCTCGCTCAGCAAGTGTTCCCATACTGACAAGTGGTTGTGGATTTCGCCCGCTCGGAAATACTCAGGGCTGAGGAAACGAAGCTGGTTTAACGAAGCTCGACTGGGGCAGGCTGCGACCATACTTGGTGAAGGGAGGGGGCAAACGAAAGAGGAGGGCCCCTGTGTAATACCACATAGGGGAATATCACCCTTGGACGAATTTGCGGCAACTGCAACAACCCTGGCATTGAAAGAAGCAGGGTCCTAAAAAGGGGAACAAAGGAAAAAATCCCGTGAAAACCAAAAGGAAACAAGCAGGGAACCCACCCCTTCGTTGACCCCGAGCTCCGAACTACAGTCCCAAACAAAATTGTTGAAACACTTTGCAATACCTTGCCCTCTCACAATGTTGTTTTGGCAAATGGGCTCAGAAACTCGCGTTAAAACAACATTGTGAGGGGAGAATGAGCTGCGAAAGCTTCAGATCTGTATGGTCGCATACTGTTCCAACGAATTTTGTCACAGACTGTAGGACCGAAATTGAGACACAGAGCAGCTCCCCCCAAGGTCAACGAAGAAAGCGAATGTGGAAGAACGAGAAACGGAACGAAAGAAACAAGGCCAATGAAAATAACAATTTATTTGAAAATACAACACAAACTGTCTCAAAAGCCGGGTCTAGGAACTAAAAACGCCCGGCTCGTCCCCGACCACTTTGACGTCTCACTGGGTTACTACGGCATGAACGGGCAACATGCCCCGATTTAAAGCATCGAAAGCACTGAGTGCTTTGCTAAGGCTTCGAATAAACTGTGCTAAAGACCCCCTCAACCGAGACGATGGAGCACTACTCCCCAAGGAGTACTTGCATTTGACTATTGCAGAAAAGAAAGAATAACACTAACTTTAGAATTTTTAATTAGCGCTTTGGTTTATATCTTAGCTTTTGTGTAAATTTCATCGTTCACTTCCCCTTATGAAGGCTGTTGAATACAACCGAAACGTCGGAAAACGTTTTTTATTGTACATAATTTATATTTCAAACACAAGAGTAACATATATTTATATTTTTTATTTGCCAATGGATCCACCTGGTGACAAACCCAGTTTTAATAGGGTAAGTAAGGAGACGGTCTACGCGCAATGGATCCATAGCCAGAGGGTGGAAGAGGAGCCTTGTCTACGCCATTCAAAATAGTAGTGGCTTCCCTGGCAACTTAAGCACGAACAGGATCCCCCAATAACCCGAGAAAAGGCGCTGCAGCTGAAGGTGGTCCAAGGCATCCGTCCCGGCTCTGATCTCATCCAGAGCAGCTGCATACGCGTCCGCTTTCTTGTGGCTTTCGTTTCTTGCCTGACAAACCAGAGACTGTAGCAGATCAAGGGCCTCATATTTGTCGAACATCGCGGTAGGGCGACTGATATGTCGACGCAAGGCTGCGAGAGCTGACTCTGAACTTTCCAAAGTCTTCAGCTGCTCCAACGACTTAATCTTGTCCTCAAGAATCTTAATGCGGGCAGCAGCCTATGACAAAATAAACAGCCCAAACCAATATGACTTAAAGTTCAAGTTTACTTTCCATAAACAATATCCTGCAACACGTAATACCTTCCATTACGGTATAACACATCAATAGATTGCCTCTACCAGAGGTACACGCAAAACAGTCGCGCAACAACGCGTTGCCCGCACCGGTACCATACAGAAACAGTCACGCACAGCACGTTGCCTCACCGGCTGTGTACGCAAGCACAAGACGTTGCCTTCACCAGTAGTATACGCAAAGCAGCCACGCAACAACACGTCGCCTTTACCGGTGGCATACGCAAAAGAGTCACGCAACAACACGTTGCCTTCACCAGTGGTACCCGCCAAAACAGTCACGCAACAACGAGTTGCCTTCACCGGTGGAAAACGGAAAACAATCACACAACAATATGTTGCCTTCACCAGTGGTACCAGCAAAAATAGTCACGCAGTAACACGCTATCCTCATCAAAGGAAAACGCAAAGAAAGCACGCAACAACACGTTGTCTTCACCGGTGGTACACGCAAAAGAGTCACGCAACAACACGTTGCCTTCACCGGTGGTACACGCAAAAGAGTCACGCAACAACGCGTTGCCTTCACCGGTGGTATACGCAAATAGTTTACCCAACGATACGTTGCCTTGACCAGCGGTCACGCAACAACAACATGTTGTCCCGACCGGTGGAATTCGCAAAAACAGCGTCAAAACAACAGTTCGCCTTCACCAGCGGAATGCAATAACAGCCATGCAACAACACGTTGCCTTCACTGGTCGAATACCACAGTAACGTCCACGCAATTGCCTAAACCGGCGGAACGCCGCAAGAAACGCCACGCAACAACAAATAACCTAGATTAGACGGAAAACGCATGCAAAAGGAACTAAACCAAAGTTTTTTTTTTTTAACTGTGCAAGGAACAGAAGCGAAAGTTGGCCGTCGTCCCGGAGTACTGTTAAAATGACCACGTTTCAGGCAGGGCGATAAAATATATACTCTAGGACCGCAAAGCATCAACACCGCAATAAGCGTGCGCGGAAACGGGGGAATTCGAGCACATAATGAAAACTTCTGCCATGAGCTAATTAATTATGCAGTGAGAATAGTTATTGACTGGATTGTTTGAAATTTTGCGTAAAGCTACATAAACTAGAATAAACTATCCAAGTTTATATACTGAGCATTGACGTTTATGCCCTGCCCAGATAATTACAGTGCGAACTGGAGCTGGTCCAGGAAAGGGCCTGTCAATCATTTGCCCCAGTCTGTCTTATGACGAGGCACCAACAGAAGCTGGTATTCCAACCATTATTAGGCTGCGTAGCTGGCGGTATTGTTGGCGCGAGAGACAAATTAACGAGCGGCAAAGGCGCGCGGAATGGGGAGAGGCGATGTGAAACACCGCTTGCATGAAAACTAGGATTTTCTGAGAGGACGGAAATTTCTGATAGGCTGATATCAAGAACACGTCAATCAAATGTTACTTGAGACATTCGTCAAATTTGTCCCTTCTGTTAAGGAAAATCAACAAGAGGCTAAGGGTAGCCTACACTTTGTTCAAATGATTTTTAGCCGACTTCCTTGAAGTTCGCACATAGTTTGAACAAATGGGGCCTGATCTCTAAATATGTATGGTTTCGTCCAATGACCTCGTCAGTTGATCGCTATATATAGACAACTAACCAGGTCATAATTGGACGAAACTAGTTTTAAATCGCGTATGTAAATTAGTGTGTTGAAAGTAGATCCGAAATAGGTATTTCCTGAATAAAGTGAAAACTGTCATGTTTTTTCACTAAAAATAATTGTTAAAAATAGGTGTGAATACAAGGGCAGGGGGTGAGGGTGCAAAAATTCCAAAGGCCATTCAATACTTTTTTCAAACTTTAGACACAACTGATACCTGTCAAATAATTGTGTGCGCAGCAACCTTTCCAAAGAGAGGACGCAATGTTGGAGTTAAACTTGTTATAATACAACCTGTCTTAAATCATGTAAATTTATTGTTTTACAACGCTAACTTGGTAGTCAGAAGTTTGCATCATATCAAAACAAGGACAACTACGACCACATTTATTAAAAAACTTGGTAACTGAGCACATTAAGGTGAAATTGCCCATAACTTCATGCATATCAAAGTCACCATGAATTGGAGAAAAGGATGGCTCAATGCAGTGTCCTCAAATAACAATAACAAATATCTCTTTTTTAGCCCTGATAAAGTTTACAGAATACTGGCCAGCTAATGAATGATACAAAAAAACAAGGATCGAGCCGAAGTTGTTCAAAAGGAAGAAAGCATCATCCACCAGACAAAAGCACTGTCCAACATACAACCATTTCAAGACTAACTAGTGGTCACTAGTAGTAGCTATCGCTACTGCCAA
>NC_090879.1:6646616-6649116 GCF_036669935.1 Montipora foliosa
GAGCCACAAAACTTATGGATTAATTTCAGATTGACTGATGAATAGTGATGCGAATGACCCAGATTTGAACATACAGTCTTTTAATGATCATGGTATATACACTGTTGAGGAGTTAAATGAACTTTCTAGTGTAGTCCGACCGCAACTGTCGGCTCTCCATCTAAACATTAGAAGCTTAAACAAACATTATAATGAGCTATGTACTTTTTTAGATACCATATCCATTCAGTTCGATCTAATTGCTTGCTCAGAAACGTGGATTGCGCCTCAAGTTGATAGACTGTTTTGATATTCAGGGTTATAACATGCTAATGGACAATCGCTTGTTTTCAACTGGGGGCGGGGTTGCATTATACTTAAAATCAAGCTTTGATTATTCTCTGAGAAATGATTTAAAGATGGATTGTATTGAAAATATCTGGGTAGAGACAAATGACTTGTTAATTGGCGTTATTTATAATCCTCCTGGCAGATCTCAACGTGAATTTCTCGAGCAATTTGAACATGTTCTACATGCCATTTTTTTGTCTAAGCGAAAGTGCCTAATTTTAGGTGATATTAATATTAACACACCTGTTAGAAGCGCAATTGCAAAAGAATACCACAATCTGATTCATTCTGAAGGCTTTAATCCCTTGATATTTGAAGCTACACGTAGTACCGAGACAACAATAAGTTGCATAGATCATATACACTCCAATTTCGTATCTTCAAGTTCGAGCGGTAGCATTGCAGTCGAGATAGCCGACCATTTGCCTGTTTTTACTTTTTCTTATGATCCCACACTAAGCCCCTTTCCCGATATAATTGAAATTAGAGATTTTAAAAAGTTTGATAAAAATGCTTTCTGTGATGCACTGAGGTGCGAAGACTGGTCGCCTGTATTTAAGTGTAATGATGCGAATGAAAGTTTGACCAGATTCCTACATTCCTTTAATAAGATTAGTAATCGACATGCACCACTCAAATCGATCAAAATTAAAGGCAAGACTAATAAACCTTGGATAACCGGAGGTCTGCGGAAATCAATCAAACTTAGAAATTATTTGTATAAAAAATGGTTGACAACCCGTTGCATTAGTTATTATAATCAATATAAAATTTACCGTAATAAAATTGTGGCAATTAACAAACTTTCTCGCTCATTATATTATGCTCGGGTTTTTAAAGACTCTCGTAATACTAAGAAAATGTGGGATAACGTTAACCTAATAATTAATAAAAAGCGTCCATCTTCTCACATTGATAATTTACAAGTTGGTAATAAAAATCTACCGCAACCAGTTACGATATCAAATGCTATCAATACGTATTTTCGTAACATTCCAACTGAGCTTGCATCAAAACTTCCCACTACAAATCGCCGTTTCTCGCATTACATGAAGAGAAAAAAGGGTAAGTTTCACTTTAATAAAGTCAATGAAGTTGAAGTGTTCTTATTGCTAGAAAATATTGATACTAGGAAATCAATTGGGGTTGATAAGGTCCACCCTTTGCTGTTATCTTCCGGTTCGCTGGAAATATTTAAACCATTGACATATATTTTAAACTTGACACTTGAACAAGGTATCTTTCCTGACAGTTTAAAAATTGCCAAAGTCATCCCGATTTTCAAACAAGGATCTCGTCTTTTGTGTAATAACTACCGGCCTATCTCAGTTCTTCCAGCTCTAAGTAAAATATTTGAGAGATGCATTCTTAATCAATTAACGTTCTATTTTACTATTGAAAATATCTTGATACCTAACCAATACGGTTTTAGATCTGACAACACTACAACTGACTGTTTAGTAGATTTAATAGACGAGATAACATTAGCCCTTGATGAAGGATGTTATGCTGTATCCCTATTTTTAGATCTAAGTAAAGCTTTCGATACAGTCAATCACTCGATTCTGTTGTCTAAACTAAATTTTTATGGAATAAGAGATGTTGAAAACCAATGGTTTAGGTCCTATTTAATCAAAAGGAAGCAAAGAGTGTATGTTAATGGAGCTGAGTCTAGTCTTCTTTCCGTAAATTCAGGAGTGCCACAAGGGTCGATCTTGGGTCCTTTTCTTTTCTTAGTTTACATAAATGATATAGTAAATGCAACTAATTATTTTTCCTTAAGACTATTTGCCGATGATACCTCCTTGACTGCGACTGGTAGGGATCTCGATGCATTGCTACACCTAATAAACTCTGAATTACCCGCTATTTATGACTGGCTATGCTCAAATAAGCTAACTTTAAATTTAACTAAGACAAAATATATAGTATTCCAACCACGGCAAAAACTTAATTATAATTTATACACCCCTCTTAAACTAGCGGATCAGTATCTTGAACAGTCTCTCAGTGTTAACTACTTAGGATTAATTATTGATTGTTCCCTATCATGGCACCATCATATTGATTATATTAGTAGTAAAATCAGTAAAAGCATAAATATTATTGCAAAATTAAAACGTCATGTACCCAACAAATCTTTAACAAGTATCTATTATGCACTTATATA
>NC_090879.1:6654116-6661616 GCF_036669935.1 Montipora foliosa
AACGGAAACAAAAACTTTTCTATTGGATTACATTGTACATCTCAACCTTGTTTAAAAGATTCGATGACCTTTGTCCTACAAAATATAGAGCAGATTCATTCACCTTTCTTTCACTCATGATCATGACGTTGAGGGAATCGCAGAGAATCGGTTTGCTTCTAGTGCCTTCTGGGTAATTCCAAAATGGCGGTACTATTTTTCAGTCTTTCTCGGTCATTCAAGATGGCGATCAGCCAAGATGGCGTCAGTGGACCCCACTCTTCTAGCTGTAAAGTCAAAAGTCCTGACCCCCGGAACTCAACGAATGATCAAAAGTCCCTACCACGGGCAGACTTGTAACGTCAAATCCTCCTCCTATGCCCGGCCCCCTCCCCCCCCAGCGGCTCAACATTGATAGGTGCATTATACTAGGTCTATTTTGAGGTGACGTCTTCCTCGACGTCGCCATCATAGATCTTAAGGTCCCTATTATAGACTTTCGCCTTCATAAACCAAACAAATAAGTTCATGTTCACAATTGAGATGAACTAGACTTGGGATCGGTTCTGTGGAATTCCTAAATATTGCTTTTTTTATCTCCATACGTTCTCTGTAGTTTTGTGTCTTTAGAATTATGGGAAATGTACGGCAGAAACTCTTGTTAATAACATAATTTCTTCAACAGCCATTCTCTCCAAATTTATTTTGCTGCGCCTTTGAGCGCATATCTGCTATAAACCCAAAATTGCATATCATGAACTTCCTTACAAACCTTTGAATTTCTCTCCACCTTAGCCCTGATTACCCATGATGGAATCAAGAGTGTGAACTTGTCTATTCAATGAAGTTCAAGTAAGTTGCAGGGGTATTCTGCAATTTAGCCTCAATTTTATTTGGAAGCTAGAAATTCAGAATTTTCCCGGCCTTCAACAAAGATCTTACTGTTTTTAATGTTTCCAATGAGTTAAGATTTCTTAGCCGTTCTTTTGTAGTATCCGTTGCAGGTGTGCTGTTATTTGGGTTGTCACGTTGCAGTGTCAAATATTAGGGAGCTTAAGTTAAGAAGCCGTCCACATCTCAAAAATGCGCGTGCTTCAGCGCCCTATTTTTCTTACGCAACCCTTTGCTCTTGATCTTGTTCTACGAGTTGCTTGAGCGACGAGAAAAATAATTCTTCAATTTGCCAGAGAAGTACACCGCAGTATTGCCACAGTTAACATTCATAACTGTGGCAGCAAATTCCAGCAAATGTTTGTCACAAGTGATGTTGCAAGTACCATGCCTGTGTTTAAAAACATTTCAGCCTCGCACACTACATGGAATGTAAATAAACTTGTGTGAATGGGTAAATGGATTTATGTTGCTTGCTATCATTCAGGAGTTCCCTTAAAATAACATTTACTTTAATTACCTTCCTTGGTGGGGGTGGGGGAGGGGGGTATGGATATTTTCTGGAACTACATGTACACAATCAACAGAAATGTTAGGAGTAATATTTATAAGCCAGCTGTACAAGGTCATAGATGAATAATTCAAGGTTACTACTGCCCTGCTTTTAGACCTTAGCAAGGCATTTGTCTGCATACATCATGAAACATTGAAGAAACTTTGTTATCTAGGAATCTCTGACAATACGCTCAAATGGTTTGCTAGTTGCTAGATTGGAAGAATACAACATACGTGTATCAAGACTTCATTGTCTGATTTTCTGGTGATCAAGGGCTCCATACTTGGCAAACTTTTATTCAATCTTTATGCCAATGAGCTACAGCCTGTTTGTGCTCACTGCAAAGTGCAATCCTACATGTATGTGGAGGACTCAAAGCTTTATATGTCTTTTTCTAACAAGAACACAGACAATGTTATGGAAGACCTCAAGAGTGACCAAATGCACCTTGTCTCCTGTTGCTGTACAAATTGGCTACTTACCAATCCCAGCAAAACAAGATTCTGTGTCTTTGGATCTTCACAGATGCTTAAACAATTAAAATGTCATACCATCGGTCATGATCGTATATCAGCTTACCATTGTGGATACAGTTAACGATTTGGGAGTCTGAGCATATACATGTATCACCTATCCTGAAGAACTTAACTCTTTTACTAATTTTGGAAATTATTATTCTATACCTTAGAGATGCTGTTTTAACCCATTGACTCCTGGGGGTTCCCCATTGACGAGTAAGATCTTAAGTAAAATACTTAGTATGGCTGGTTTACAATGTAGGAGTGAATGGGTAGCAGTTCCTATTGATGAGTAAAATGGAAGACAGTCTCACTCTCAGGATTTAAAGGGTTTTAAGGGGTACACAGTTTTTGAGTGATCTTTGATGTTGTTAACCCATTCGTCCTTGAAGCAGCCCCCATTGATGAGTAAAATCATCTTGCTTTTAAAGATGCAGTAAAATCTGCAAGTCTCATTCTCAGCATTGAAAGGGTTAATAAACAAATGTATGATTTTGGAAATTCTATTACTTCCTTGAAGATGGGTGGATGGTTGTGGGCCTTGCAACAACCTAGTTGCTAGTGTAATTGTATAAATAAATAATTATGACGTCATTATACTTGGCAGTTATCTTTACAGGTACTGTGATTTGAAAGGTCTTTGATATTTTCAACAGAGTAGATTGTCAATCAATACGGGTGATTTCTATAATTGATTAGACTACAGTATTTATGAAAAAGTGAGATATGTTTTTGCTTACAACTAAACAATCGCAGAAACCATATTAATTTAAAAGTAAATTCATTTGATGCTTGCCCACAAAGCGCTTTTTACTTAACACAGGAACACGTACATAATTCTGAAGTGATGTTGTTATTGTGATCATTTAAGCAAACATCCCTATTGAATGAACGAAGAAACTCTTCTTGGCAAGAGAAAACACTTAACACATGAGAGCCAAATGATTGTGCGAAGCGGTATTTTCTTATGCTATTCTAGACTAGACAAAACAAATTCCTACCCTTCCTTAGATATTTCTACAGTTTGTATTCCAAGTAGTACTACTGGTTTTTTTTTTTTTAACCATGAGCTCGAAACCTTGTTGTGCAACTGGTTCAGGAGTTTGCTGCACAAATACTCTTTTTATTGTGAACAAGAGGCCATATTCGGCCTATCCTCTGGCCGATTCCTATGTTTTATTTAAGAAATGCTAGGATGAAGTTGAATCATCTTTGCTGGTGTTTTTTTTTTTGTAAAAGGTTGGTTTTTAATAAGTAGGAACTTCAAACTTCAAATCAGCGAATCCCTGATGAAACAAGTTCGTACATGTAAATGCCTTGAAGGTAATAGTCCATAAAAAATATGTATTCAAATTTTATCTTGTCAGCCTCACAAATATTTGTAAACTTTGGAATCCTGACGTCACTTAAGAAACAGGAAGTCATTTTCGTGAGCAAATGTATATTATATGTCGAAAATTTACTAATAAATTTATCCTGGAAATGTATATGGGGCAAAGGTTGAATCACACGTCATCACTCCTGTACTTTTGGCATGAAGATTCACTTTCACCTTTACTCCTCAAATGGTGACATATTTAGGTAAATCATTGATTGTAAGATGACTGTTTATACACCAGCCATGGTAGAATTTAGTCCCAATGTTCACAATAGCAGCTAATGTATTAGAATCCCAGTAACTGCAGGGCTTGATGACAGAGTAACACAATGAATATAGTGCCAGTGGACAACACTGCTTACGAGGATAAAAGCTGTTGTTTTCAGCAATATTACGATTAACTTTAGCAATTTTTATTCCTTTTACCTCAAATATATCACTGATCTGATACAAACTTTGAATAAACTGGACTAAACTACTTACAGATGGTACTTCTAAAAGAACGCATGTCCCTTCAGGGTGACTGTTTCCATACAAATCTCTACCATGAGAATCAAATATTTTAAAAACACCATTATTACAACAATAGATTCCAACCACAATGCATCTTACTCCTAAAATAAATGAGGTTTAGCTTTGAGCCATAAGCGATTCGAAAGCTCCAAGAAAAGACGTACAGTAATGGTATCCCTCGATTGCACTATTACCATGAACATTTCCAGTGTAGCTCTCACTCTAAGAAACTTGGTAGGCAGTATCAAACACTCTTAACATTGATGCCAACAGCAAAAAAGGCAGCTGAATGCGCCAACCTTGAATATAACTGATTACCAACATCCATTATTTGTATCAAATCATTAGGACAATAAATCCGCCCATAGTTGTGGTATATGAAAGAACTCAAACTCATCGCAAAAACACTGTTGTCCAGCATTTTGACGAAATACTCTAAAGTTGCCTTGGCTGTAAGGTGCTCAAGATTATAGATCGTTTTCACGTGACGTCATCATTTTCTAAAATCCAAAACTAAAGAGCCACGAAAGTTTTTATCCTCATCAGGCATAAGAGGCGGTAAATTTGTATCCATTTGAAATTTTAAAGCTCAATAGCGTGCTTCGTTTGGAAACCAGAGCATTTTGAATTTCTGAGTTATAGCGGTGCGTGACACGAGGCGACGATCGAGTTTATTGAGAAATATATATTTATGTCACGGTTTTGAGCCTTTTTAGAATTTAAAGCATTAGGAAAAGTGCTTAGGTAAATAGCTGTCTGTTCAGTACAGATGATCACTCGCCTAGATAGCCAAAGTAAGTAACAGATGTTGACACTATTTTCCGGCCGCCATATTGGTGCACCACAGATGTGCACCAACATGGCGTTTTCATACTGGGCTCTGTAAATTTCTGCGAAACATTTCGACGAATATCTGAAGTTTGGGGAAACGCACAGGCCTAAAACTTGGAGAAGCGTCTTCTTCATTTATATTCTACAACATCACGAATTCTTGACTTTTTCCACTGGATGGTTTTCGATTTTTTTTTTATTGCGTGACAGTGAAAACGATCTATAGTTTACTGGGGTCCACAATGGGACCAGGGTTCTTCTTTATATCGGAACTTAGTTTGAACTTACAATAATTAATTCTGTGGTTATGACTCGTGAAAAGTGACGAGGGTAAAACACATGTAAACAAAGAATAATATTTTTTAACTTTCTGCATCTCTTTAAATCTTTTTCGATGCCACTTCGATTTAAATTTAACATAGCGATGAATTTTAGATGACATTGGTGTATTTTTCCGAATATTATAAAAAACAAACGCTTGCAGCTTTCGATTCTTCTTCGACAGTCGCTTTAGCTTTTTCACTGGTACTGTATTCTACTTGGTTCACGTTCCCGTCTGGACCTGTGGCGTTCCAATAAATTCTTATTGCTGGTCTAAACAAACATCTCATAACGAGACCTGATTCCAAGTTTCTTCGTTAACTTTATTGGAGCCGTTGAATAATTTCGTACACTTGAATGTAACTGTTTCACTTCAGGCAGCATAATATAGTCTTCAAATGAATTAGAAACCGTTTCTGAACATCGTATGAGTGTACGTAAACTTACATACAGCTTGCCGATGATCCATGCGATGGTTGTTATTATAATGACACTACTGAAAAGTACAATCGTTAACGTTCCTCTAATCCACATTTCAAAACAAATAATTACAAGAAACAGAAATATTATCATAATACGGATCCCGGTACATACAGTACCGCTCAGAAATACGTTAACCAAAATATGCGCATAATACGCGTATATCTATACGCGTATGTGCGTATAACCATACGCGAGTACGCGTATGGTTATACGAACATACGCGTATATATATACGCGTATATGCGTATACAGATATACGCGTCTGCCTCATTAGCTTGCTTATTGTTTTGCTTATTGTTCTAAACAATACACGTAGCTTGACAGCAATACAATAGTACATGACTACGAACTACATGACGAAGACGCACTTTCACAAACAGCTGTCGTGTTCGGAATACAAACCCACGCAAGGATGTTTATTTCATCGATAAATATACAGTTCGGGTTCAGAGTTATTTTGTTTCACACTATTAAAAGAGAAAATAATATACACATAAATACAGGCACACCATCAATAAACATGCAATTCTCGGAAATTGTTCGAGTTTACCTCGCGGAACACGTTCTACTCCTATTTGAAAGGTGTTGCATTACCTGTCACGACTTCCTCTTGATGTGAGTTGTATGCAAATTTTGATAGAACCGAATGATACGATACTACTAAAAAGATTGTGTCCCATTTATGAGTTGCCGCAAAGCGATAGACGCTTATTTACGTAACAGAAAGATTTCAGAGGCACGCGCTACTTAGAATTTAGAACAATTGCTTGTTTTCGTTCGCGCTACTTAAAATTTAGCTAGAACAATTGCTTGTTTTCGTTCGGCATATTTGTTTGTTTACTCTCAATTCTATTTGAATGTCTTCAATAAAACAAGATGGTGTGTTGTCATTTTCTTTGAATTTCACTAACTTGATTGAGCGCTGCAGTTTATGGGATCAGTAAAAAATTAAAGGCCGGTTTTCACGGTGCGACTTGTCGGCCCGATTCTGTTGCTGCAACAGATTTTTTTACGTGGGGCCGATTTTTTTCAAAGCCACCGCCAAAAATCGGGCCGACAAGTCGCACCGTATAAACCGGCTACATTCCCTTCCAGACATAAAAAGCAGTTTTTTTAAAAGTGGTTAGAATGAAATCTTTCAAGCTCTATTGAAAAGATTAGATTATGGTGAAATTACGACATAATAAGTCGTGTGTAGCATTATTTACCTTTGTCGTAGCTTAACAATTAAGTGGACATCAGAATACATATACGCGTATGCGCGTATGAACATACGCGTATGTGCGTATACACTGCGTATGCGCAGTTAACGTATTTCTGAGCGGTACTGTACTTGTTTTGCTTTCACATGGGACTCGCGGGCCGTTGGCAAAACCCGGATCGGATCGGATCGGATCGGATCGGACCGGACCGGACCGGACCGGATCGGATCGGATCGGATCGGACCGGACCGGACCGGACCGGATCGGATCGGATCGGATCGGACCGGACCGGACCGGATCGGATCGGATCGGATCGGATCGGATCGACAAAACCCGGACTGGTTCAATTTTTAAAATTCCTGCCAATAGACACATGAAATCCCTGGGTCACCAGTTAAGGTTACTTCCCACCTTCACGGGTGTCCTTCCGGAAAAAAGTTCGTACTCGCGTTAGTTTCAATAAAATCATAACAAACTATACATCAGAAGAAAGCTTAGTAAATGTAGTTTACGATAAATATACTGCTTTAGCAAGTTTTTCTTTTGGTAAGTGTTAGAATTGGTGCCGGTAAGACGTGAAACCGCCGAGGGTTCTTCTGTTAAATTTATAATTATCGGGTATCGGATGCCGCTTCACGAGCAAAATGACTTCACAGTGTTGTTATTCACAAGCCATCAATCAACAAAAGCTTGTCAGGAGATTCCGATATTTAGAATAATTTCTCATGGCGTCCATTTACACAACATACCTCGCATATTTTTGGCTACTCCAACCTTAGATGCAGATATCTAAACAACCAATCAGAATATCGAAAATGCCTGAGACAA
>NC_090879.1:6674116-6681616 GCF_036669935.1 Montipora foliosa
AAGCTTCTCTGACGGAGTTTGTGAATCAAATTTTAGTTTAATTTTAAGATATTCAGATCGCTCGCCATCGACTCTGCAAATTAGGGACTCGGCAAATTTCTACATTTTATGTACGGTATTAGATATGTAGCCCCAGAAACCCATAGCCTTGCATTGAGATAATATAAATTTCAGAGATGAATCCAGGTTTTCAAATTTGGGGGTCCATTGCAAAATTTTGGAGGTCCAACTAATTAATATTCAAAAATTAATATTCGATCTATTGCCCCTTAATTGCTGCTGCAGTATCCTTTTAGATTTCTAAATTGAATAAAAATAAAGTCTTATCCCTCCCCACGAATATGTACTTAAAATGATCAATTTATTTGAAACTGTTATGCCCGTTGATTCATCGATCAAAATGTATTGGTTTTCAAAGCTCCATCGATCATATCTGAAGATGTCTCGAGGAATTCGTATGCTGTAGGAACTGTTGGCTCCAGTTGATAAATGATCTAAATCTCTACAGCAAAAAAAAAGAGAACTGAATCACAATTTTCCATAAAAGAGCGTCATTTATTTTAACACTTGAGGTGTAATTTAGGAACAAAAGAGTAAACAAAGATAAGCGATCGATACACACTTCATTGTCGGCCCGTGCGGCCATGACTTCGCCATGGCCAATGTTAATACATGTAATCAAAGGATTGAATACATTCAAGTTTCATGTTCAACACGTTAATTTTAATGCTAACTCCGCAAAAGTTGCATAATTTGCAAAACAGACAAGTTACGTGCAAAACAAGAACTGAGACGATGACACTTGCGCACCCGGAATTAATGTCAACAGGGTCGCACAAAACAAAAATTTAACATACATCGCCGTTGGATTCTCTGTCATTTCGCTCACGATAAGCGAACTAATGCTTGAAATTCGCTTGGAAAGCATGCAACAAACTGAATTTTGACTGAAATGTTTTATTATCACGGCGGCAGATGGAAAGTGTCGCCGATTGTCTTACCTAAAAAAAAAAAGCTCAGATCATGTTACGCAACACGCCGAAATTCAAAACTTACTGTAACTCCTCAAGCTGGACATAATGGTTGACAAAATGAAATTATTCGACTACAAAAATCCGAAAATAACAGCTTACGTTGAAATTTAAGGAAATCTGTCATTTCTCCGTTGTGAGAAATGGGAATGTTCAATTTCCTTGTGAAATACGCCGTTCGCATGTTTTTCCTGGCGTTCATAATAAGCATAAACATTCAATTTTTTTTCTGCGACTAACTGGACCCTTTGTTCCATATTCTGTGCGTCCAAAAGGAAAACGAGTGCGTCCCAGGATGCAATGACGCACTCTGGATACATCTCTGTATAATAATAATAATGCTTAAATGATTTGAAGATCTGAAGCTTTCAGTTTAACTAACTCTATAATATATTATGAGTCAACTTTCAGCAACTGAGTTTCTCACTTTAATTTCACTGTTAAGAAGTACTTGCTTGTACTATAGTTATCCTTTTGTCCAATAATGCTTCTGGCGGAATAACTTTAATTTGAAAATTGAAGGTCTTGTGTGGCTCTTCATCACGGTTATCTTAAAGTGCCCCTAACCCTTCAACTTATTTTTTTTTGGTAGATTTTGACATCTTTCAAGAACTTATTTTCGAAAAAAATTTCAAAAAATTTTTTACGAGCGCTGAAAGTGGAGGTGGTCTTGACTACCGGTATTTTTTCACCTATCGTTCGCATTAGTCCCCCACTCGGCCAAAGTATCGAGCGTGACGTAAGAAAAGGACATCGTGCAAGCTTGAGCTGTTGGGATGTGTGAAGATTAGCGGAGAACACAGAGAAAATGGTTGAAAAGTGCGTAGTTTATGGATGCAGCAACTCTAACAATGAACAGAAAGGAATCGGCATGCATAACATTCCTGCTGATAGCAATCCGAGGGCCAAAGTCCGCTGGTTTCGTCTTCTAGCTGCTTAAGAACTTCTTCTTGCTTCTCTTTTTCTTCTTGTTGTCGTCTATAATTTTTGAGCCATTCTTCATTAGTGAGAGGCTCATCCATATAGGCTTGCAATTCGCTGTCTGGTTCTTTGCCGGCAGTCGAACTTTCTGATAGAAGTTCTTGGTTTTCTCGTTGCTCTGTCTCTGTTTCTTGAAAATCCAGGCATTCCGAATCGTCCGAAAGATACTCTTCCGTACTTGAGTAGTCTACTTGAGTCGGGAAACTCTTTGGAACTGAAGAGGACATAAATGTATTTTCAGACCAATTGTAAGTTTTCACAAATAATCTTCGAACTCGCACTCTTATGTTATGGAATGGTGCCCTTTTCTTACGTCACAGCTAAAAAAAGTGTTAGATATCAGACACTTCTCATTGGCTTGTTTCTAACAAGCCCACAAGAGAATAATTTGTCCAGCGGGGCTTGTAGCACGCAGAAAATTACAAATTTCACTAACTTCAAGCGCTCGTAAAAAAATAAGGATTCAATATTTGTGAAAAAATTTTCCGAAAATGAGTTCTTGAAAGATGTCAAAATCTACCCCCAAAAAATAAGTTGAAGGTGTAGGGGCACTTTAATGCTATCAAATAGGGGCTCAGTTTACCCTAAAATGCACCAGATGCAACCATTTAATGAAGCCAATATTTTCAAAATTGTCTGGGGGAGCATGCCCCCCGGAACCCCCTAGCATGCAAATCCTTTGGTTCCTGCTGCCTATTACTATAAACAGCTTGCCTACTACTCAAAAACATTTGACTGGGCTGAACAACATTAAATAAATTTTAGATTTTTGAAAAGATAAAAGGACCTTTTATGAAAACACAAAATATCAAACTGCAAATGCACCACGTTCTCGCGTACGAAATTGCCAAAGTTGCAGAATTTTTCATTGTTTTTCCAAGGGACCAGCGGCCGTCTTGGCGAATTTTGAACTTTTGGATTTTTCGGAAAAAGCAAAGCGCACGAGTCCTTTTTTTGTATAATTTTTAAAAATAGTTCACCAAAGGGGTCCCTTGGGTAAAATAAAATAAAACATGAAATTTTGCAACTGTCGGCCGATTCTCGACACTTACAGTCTGAGTCTCTTAAGCATTAGAAAGGTACTCTAGAAATGTTAAATATTAGATCTTGTTATTATTATTATTATTATTATTATTATTATTATTATTACACCTTTTGCTGTTCATTTACGCAAAATATACATTCATTTGCGTCAACAGTTGAAACTCTACGGCAAGTATACATTCATTAGCACTTCCACGAACTTCATTAATGCCAACGAACTTTCAATAACGCTATTTGCATATGTATTAACATTCAGTAGCATCAACGGATAAACAATTCCACGGTTGGACAATCAAAGTTAACAAATATACTTTCAATCTCGCGCAGTGCTTAATCATCAACACCAATATAAAATCAATTGCATAGTATGACAATCAATGGTGTATTAGAAACATACAATAATGCAATTTGCATGGAGACGCACAATCAATTGCACCTTTATACAATCGTTTATTTGAAATGATCAGCCATTAAAGTGAACTTACAAACGTTGGTATTTTTCGAATAAACAATAGGAAGGAAAAAATATTCATTAGTGTCATTCATTGTAATTACGTTTATTTTAAAATACTGAACAAAAATACGAGAGTATGTACAGTACAGTATCAGTTAAATTTTGTCCCTTTCTTTTTTTCCACATTTTACTATTACTATTATTAGTATTATCTATTTGAGTGTTAGTTTTTTTCTCTCCATTCTATTGCAAGAAATGTACACTCTAATAGGTATAATTTCAGTGTGGTTTAGGGTCCAAAATTTTGCCTTATTAATTTTTTGTTTTTTAAAGCTCGTCTCCGAATACAAATTGATGTTGAGGCTGTCACTGAAGGCAGTGCACAGGAAGGCGCGGGAATGCAAGTACATCCACAGCAACATCAAGAAGTTGTCCAGGAAGAAACAGAACATTTTGGAAAGAAAACTAGCCAATATACGCAAGCACTTTTGAATAAAATTGCAGACAAGTACCTTCAAGATGTTAGCCCTTCAAATGTGGAGGAGTATAATGGTTTCATGTTTTATCTTGAAGAGATGCGTAAAGTACTAGTTGTTGATGTTAAGCCAGGGTGCTTAATAGTCACTGTTGAGGTTGGTTCTGAGAAGATCCTTGAGGAGCTATGGAAAGATTATCGTGAAGGACATTTGAATGAAGTGGCTCAGAAATTTCTAGTAACAGAGGAGCTGCTGGTGGAGTGTGGCCTGACTGAGCTTAAACTGACCATACATATTGCGGAAGAGGAGTACAAGGCTTGTAAACGTTATTTTTGTGGTAAGTTGAATAAAAAATAACAGCAGTGATGTGAGGGAGGCCATGTTGGTGATCCAAAGTAGTCCACCATTGTTATGTTAACAGGTTCTTTCTGAAAGAAATGACTTCTTTTGAAGTGTGGGCTATAGATGAAAGAGAGAAATGATCGTCGCACTTATCTGGACAATCTAAGCAATTTTCGCCTATACAGACCTGAAAAATTCAGGTGATTCCAACGAGATTTAAACAATGTGCAATACTCTACCAATTGAAACCACAGAGTCGGGAGCAGGTCAATTTGGGCTCATGTGTTCATGCAAAAGGACTTGATGAAAGAAATCAAGGCAATTTTTCGTAGAGGTAATGGGTTTGAATCCTGTTGAAGCCAACCTTGGATTTTTCAGGCTCTGTCTTTAAGACACAATTGCGTAAATTGTCAAGATAGGTGCGAAGTTCTTTTGTTTTGGTAAAAAAAAAAAAAAAACAGCCACTAAAAAACACATCATTATACATGTGCATGTAGGACCCTAATTGTCCAACTGTGGCCAACTGAAGAAATCAATTGGCTTGGTGTTACTCTTGGTTGTTATTGAGCTTTACTTTGTGGTCAAACAGCAATGCCTTGTAGTCAGGTGGCTCAGTGACCTGATCGTGATAAGAGTGATAAAAAGCATGAAATTTGGCACACAATTTGTGTATACCCTACCAAATGATATTAGAAGGGGCTGCTATGGCAATCTGCTTAGGCTTCGATTAGGCGTGCGTCTTTTCGTACATCAAATCTGATTGTATCTGAACTTGACCAGAGAACCAGAAAGCGTTCCCGTCATAATAGTGCTCTGAAGATCCTATTTTTTGAGATCATCCATGGGCTAGATCTTATAGACAGCGCACCACATTGGTATTCACCGATCAAACCCAAGCCCGTGTATGATTCGGACGATGCACAGGCCGAAGGCGAGAGTTGAGGGCGAATAGGATAGACGCAAAGATCATCAATCGGAAGAAACATCAAGTCATCGTGCACGAGATGAGCTGTCATGTCTAAGAAGGAGGAGGAGAAGATACTGAAGTACATATTCCACTACAATCGGAGATTAAGCAACTTTATACCTGATATGAAATTCGTCAAGTTAACATCATTATAGATGTCTTGGGAGCCTGGTCAAGCAAGTTGGACACTAGTATTAGGGAATTGCTAGGAAGTAGAAGCAAAGATGTGCTGACGAACATGCAAAAATCAGTTTTGACAAGCACACTGAATATTGCACGAATGTTCAAGGTTGGAACATTTTGCCGAAGCGAAAGAGTAATTTCAATTTTAATCAATCGTAGATATGTTTTTACTGCATATAATAATAATAATAATAATAATAATAATAATAATAATAATAATAATAATAATAATAATAGTGGTAGTAGGTGCATTGGGTTCAGTGTCAAAGAAGCTGGCAGGCCACTTGGAGCAACTAGAAATTAAGTACCGAACAAGAACGATGCAAAAGTCGGCACTCCTCGGATCGGCACATACTGTATCCTCAGAAAAGTGCTGGAAGTCTGAGGTCTCGGGATGAGACTTGACTGGATATTTCTCCCCAGGGAAAAACCCTGTGCTCAGTTCTACATAATAATAATGATAATGATGTTGATAATGATAGTAATAATGATAGTGATAGTGGTATTAACAAATTGTAACATGAGACAAGTTTGGGAATTTCGATTAGAAATGTCTGTTAAAGTACTTCAAAGAGTTCACAAACCACAGGACAGTGGACATGAAGAAACCCTTAGACTTGATTTTCTGGCAGTGAAGCACAAAAGAAACCCGACGACGTCCAAAATCAGCTTGAAAGATTATGACAGTTGACATCCGACCACAACTCAGTTCAGCGAGGTTTCCTTCAGTTTCTTTTACTCCAAACATTGCGACTTATGTGAGCTGTTCATCGAGCTCGAACGCCCTCGAAGCTGTCTGTGCTGGTGCAAGTATTTCTTCCATCTCAGGTTGCATATCACAATCATGACAGGTCCCGCGCTCAAATGGTGAACGAACTGGTCCAAGAAGAATTCTCATCGAAAAGGACGACGAAAATGAATTAAATTGCGTTTGGTATTTGCAGTGCAAACCACCGCATCTTTGTAGCGAGGTGTTTTTAACAGACTTTGCTCAGTGCAGTAGTTTGACTTGTTTTCCATCAAACTCTGTGTCAAAGTGATTTTGATGTTTAAAGTTGTTGATGTTATGAGATGTCTTCTTTCATCGTGAAGCACTTTTTGTTGAATAAGGGTTAAGTTGCAGAGGGTTGACTTTTGTAAAAGCTGTGAGTTGAATGTAAAGGAACGCTGTCACTGTTGACAGCGAAATTTCACGGTTACAACAAATCTTATTGGTTGAATGAAGGCAATTCAAATTCCTTTTAGCATTGTAATGCCTTACTGGTAAAAGCAATAAAATGAAAGCCCTGCATTGGAGATTTTTGTTGCTGTAAGAACAGAGCCTTAGCACGAGAAAATGTATGACTCATTTATGCCTGCGGTCATTGACGTCTTTTCTGCACATTCCTTAAACCTTCAGGAATGGAATTTTCAAATACATAGCTTTTAAATACGGGCTCCAGTCGTGTAATAAAATCTCTTATTGACCAAGTTTGCTTGGGCTGTACTGGGAGAATATCGGCCTTTGGTCTCTCCCTCTCTTTCTCTATGAAATCACTTTTTTAATTGTTGACTTGCACCACTCTTTATAGCAAATGCAGTAAGCAACTTACAAACTGAACGTTTCAAAGAGAAATATTTTTTATTTGAATTCTATTTCCACGCCTCTTGTCTAATAAAAATCTGTTGTTAAAACGCTTCTGTATATAAACGGACTCGGCGTCAAAAACTGGAACTTTAAGGTCATTACACAAGCTCACGCAACCAGGCCTTGACGGGCAAGATAGAAAAAATTCCGCTCGCTCCCAGAGCCAATCAAATTGCAGGATTCGTAGAATTCCGCCCGCTCGCACATTGAGAAAGAAAAGGTATTTCACAATAAGGTAATACAGCTTAATAGCAGAGCTAAGGGGCGCCTGCGGGGCACCATGGGTAAGATTTTTTGAGTAATCTATCGATGCGACAAATTTTGGTTATTACGTCACATACAGACTGATGTCACGTACGTCAGCCTGTACAGACTGTCGGGGTGGAGGTGGGGAG
>NC_090879.1:6686616-6691616 GCF_036669935.1 Montipora foliosa
AAAGGTCTCGCATTTACGAATCTCTGCACTCGAAATTAAGTTATGTAAATTCATGAATTCATGCTATGCAATACACGATAACTGAAACAAAGTAGTAAGATGCGATTGAAACAACGTTGTGGTACCTATAGGGTAAATCCTCTGCAGTTACTCCAGATTTGACAATCTTAACTTGTACTGACCACAACTTTCCTTTCGCTTACCGTTTGTGTCAAAATGCAAAGAACAAAGGCAATATAGAAAACATGAAAGGTGATCTAACACTTGAACTATGATCGAAGTGTTGATAAAAATGTCAATCATCAGTTCATAATCAGTGATAGAAAGCAATCGAAATCAATTAAAAAAACAGAGCAATAAGGCTTAAGACATTTACAACAGTAGGCAATCCTATGGTTTACAAAATGGTTTATAAACAAATTCAATCCTAATATGTAAAGGTCATGTATGATAAGCGTAGTTCAAATTCAATAGGTGTCAAGTCCAATCCAAGGAGGTAAACACAGCGTGCATTGACGGCAAAGTCTGGCCGATTAATGGAACTGGTTTAAGATGGGCTGAATTTTTTCGCACTTTCATAAAACACTGTACGTGGCTGCAGATATGTGATCACTTAAATAATAGGGTGAATTGAGCAGTAGCATTCAGAATTCAAAAACCTAAATTAAGGTGGATAATTGAATAAGATTGGAAAGAACATTGATTTAAATGTTTGGCTTCATAAAAATCGTTTCTGGTTTTCTTCAGAAAATCATACAAAATGTAATGGAATTGATGAGATTAGAGGATGGAGGTTTTATGCACATGGAATTTTTAAAGGCAAAACAAACCAAATGACGCCCATTTTGTATTGCTGGGAAGGGGTACGTGTAAGTGTAAAATGCTTAGGCAAATTCATAACTCAGAAACAATGTACCGCACAGACTCGAGACTTGGAGAGGTAGTTTATATATTTGTCTTTACAACATTTCAAGTTGTTGGCTTCTTTTATTGAACGGTTTCGATTTTTTTTTTGTTTCGTGACAATGAAAACAAGCAAAACGTGCGCACTGCCCAATGCTGTTTGACAATATTGTTGCTTTCGTTTTCCTGTTCTATTCTAATGTTGTTGCTTTCTTTTTTTGTCATTCTAATCAAACAAAATACATTTGTACAAATCCTGAAGTGTTTCAGCCTTTGTTTGTGTATACGCCATAAGGTTAACGTTTCTAATTTAGTTATTGAAGGCGCGATGAGGAATGCAGTTCGAATCCCTGAAAATTTGTCGTGGAACTGGTCATAAAATCTTATCCGACTTATGGAAACACGAACAATATGCAGTTGTGGAACAGTACCCTTGTTGATTCCAAAGTACATTGCAGTGTTATTTAATTTAAAGCAATGTAAATGAGTTTTCACGAAACACCCCATGTGAATTTTGAAAGCCGAACTGCATGAATGTGGCCCGGAGTGTTTACATGCACATTTTTGGCGTAGCGTTGATCGTAAGACGATGTGAAATGCAAGGTACAAATGAAAACAAATCAAAATGAAACTTACTAGACTTTATGCTTTACAGCCATATATTAAAAGGCCGCCTTTGCATTTGGCTTTGTGGAGTGAAAATATATTTTCTTATTTTGCATTGTAACATAAGACCCCAGTCAGCCTGTCTGGTCAGACTGATTGTTTGCCAGTCAGAACCTCAAATTTACCGGACAAATGTCTGATGACCAGCACTTATTTGCAGGCTTGCATTGTGATTTACAGTAAAAGTAGAAGAAAAACCGAGATGTGTGGTAAAACAGTACTAGAAATCCAACTAAGTGCTGATTAATTTTTTTATTGTCACATGGACAATACATGTAGTAGTAGTATTAATAATAATAATAATAATAATAATAATAATAAATACATGTACATAAAGAAGCTAAAAAGGTGACCCTTTGTAGGCAGGTACAGGTGTGTTCATCACTAAATGATGTTGAGGATTGCACATTAATGAAATGCAGACACTATCTTTGTTAGTTGCTAACTCTTCGGCAAGTTATGATTATGTATGTTCTGCAAAGCTGGGAAGAAACATCACAGATTGTCCCTTCCAAACCTGTATATTATTGCGTAGACAAAATTAATGGTATTACGCTCAACACTCCAACTCTAAACCCTAAGTTATTGTAAGTTGTACAAGTAATTACACATGATTGTTGATCTATTTGTCATTCCAACTTCCATAAAGTGCATCTACATAAATGTGTTGTACTAGTAAACATTGCTTCCAGTAACAGTCTCATCAGAAGTTTATGTTATGCAGCCACATTCAGAATTAATTTTATAAATTGTCCCAGAACATTATGAACTTAGACACCTTCAGTAATTAACGTATTTGTCTGAAATTTTTGTGACTTTTCTTTTTTTATGAAAGATATGGTAAAGAAATGGAAGTCTGACGAAGGCAGCACCAAGGAGAAGCTTGAAAACATGGAAGGTGTGTCTGTAGTCAAACAAGTGGCTTTACAGAATATCAGCCAATGCCTAGTTAAAACAAATCAAAAAAGTGTACACTATATACGAAAACTTGCAGGTATTCCATTATTTTACCCACATAATGTTAACCCATTCAGGCTCCTGAATTGCCCCCCATTGACAAGAAAAAGCGCCTGACGTTTAAACAGGGTAAAACAGTCGCAGGGGTCAATTGGTTAAGGTGCATCAAATCATGGGAAACATAAATTATTGTCTCATTGCATTGCTTTTTTTTTTTAACCCAGAAATGCTAAAGCAGTGGAAATCAGATGAAGGCAGCACCAAGGACAAGGTTGGACAGGTGGAAGGTGTGTTAACTGATTATTTAATACAATAAATACCATACATACATTGTGATTTATGGTACAATGTGAAAGTACATGTAGAAGGAAAGGAGAGATGTGTGTGGAAAAGCAGTACCAGAAATCCAACTAAATACTGGTTTTTCTTATCACATGGAGAATATAGTATAAATAAATGAATAAATAAATACTTACATAAAGAAGTAAATGGTAACCCTAAACACCCAAACTCTAAAGCCTGGACGTATGATTGTAAATACATTTTGGTATACACATTTATTGTGGTAGATTTCATAGAAACTAAATGTATTCTATTCCATAAAGAGCTGGACTACCTCATCATGCTGTGATCCTGGACATAAATGTGCTGCAGTAAACAATGCTTCCACTTGCAGTTGCATCAGAAGTTTATGTTATACAGGTTAACGTGGCTCACGTAAAGCCAAATTTAGTATTTTTTAATTATTAATTGCATAAGAACATGAAGATACACACAGTCAGTGATATTGGCCTGTTTGTCTGAAAAAGTAATGAGTTTTAATCTTTTTACAAAGATATGTTGGAGAAATGGAAGTCTGACGAAGGAAGCACCAAAGAGAAGCTTGAAAATATGGAAGGTGTGTGGCACAATTACTGTACAGAATAGAAAAAAAAACTGTCCAGAAAGGAAGAAAAAAGCTGACACTGATGATTATTCAAAACCTACTTTAAACCCTCTAACCCTTGAATGGCCTCCATTGATAAGTAAAGTTGTCTGGTGTTAGAGTAAAATCTATCAGTGTCAATGAGGAGGAAAGAGTTAAAGGCGATATTCATGAGTGGATGTTCATGTTGTTAACCCATTTACCACTCAACTCAGGTCACCCAATTTCACAACTGCTGAAAAGGGTCTCATTCACTGTCCATTGTAGTGTTAATTGTGTTAGAGAGAGACTTTTAGGTGAAACAAACCAATAAAGCACAATGCGGTAATTATTATCTTGTTTCTTATTTTAATCCAGAAATGGTGAAGTCAGAAGTCATAGAAGTGAAAGGTGTGTTTATTAATAATTATTTTAATGAAACAACCATCATACACCTTATTCCAAAATGGCCCTTTTGGCCTTGCTTTCAATCGTAAAATTCAGAAGAATAACTTCATTTAACGTTGAATGAGGCCCAAAAGGGCCAATTTGCAATCAAGCCAAAAATACTAAAATAGTGGCCATTTTGGAATAAAGTGTATAATATGTCCATTGTGATTCATACATGTATTAACAGCTGAATAACTAGGAGTCTCACTTGTGTATAATCCTCTTGGCTACATGCTACACTGTACGTGGTTGCAGATACATGTATGTGATCACTTACATAATAGGGTGGATTGAGTAGTAGCATTCAGAATTCAAAAACCAAAATTAAGATGAATAATTGAATAAGATGTATGGAAAGAACATTGATTGAAATGTTTGGCTTCATGAAACTCGTTTCTGGTTTTCTTCAGAAAATCATAATAGGATCAATGAGATTAGAGGATGCAGATTTTATACATGGTTTATGCACGTGGAATTTTTAAAGGAAAAACAAACCAGATGATGCCCATTTTGTATTGCTGGGAAGTGATCAACTGGCTAGGATAAAATTCTCTGGGTTAAAAAAAATTATTTGTGGCGGATTCAGAGCCACCTTAAATTTCCCAATTATAAAGGTAGCTCTAAATACACTACTGAGAATTTTTTTTAACTTTGCAAGGTGTTACTTTACGGCAATAGTAATCAGGGCTAGAAGCGGAATCTTGAATCACGAATCACCGTGGTTATGAGTGGTTAAGTTAGAAGGAATCATGAACGTGTTCAAGGCTTGGGAATCATGAATTACGAGACTGGTTAAAAGAATCACAAATAACAAATTGTTAATGAAGCATGAATCCATTGGGCTAAAAAATGACAGGAATCACCAATATTTGTTGGGGTCATCCAGATTAGCCACTGCTGCTTGGATGATCCCAACTCACTCATTATCGAGTTATTTGTACTTAATTTCCTTTATTCATGACTCTTGTTGTTTGTAAATCTCAACTGTTTTATTCTGTACTTATTTATTGTTTTGATTTGAGTTAAATAACTTATCTGATCTGAACTGAATCCCGTGACTCTAGATCTCTCATCTTTTTGCATCTCATTAATGAACTGTCTATGCAATACCTTATTCCTA
>NC_090879.1:6721616-6724116 GCF_036669935.1 Montipora foliosa
GATTTTCTCTCCTGTAATAGTTCAGAGACATACCCAGGGCACATGCAGTCCATGACAAGCTTTGTAGACAAGGAGTAAAATTTTAAAAACAACGCGATACGAAACAGGGAGCCAGTGATGTTGCTGTAATAAAGGGGTGATGTGATCGTACTTGGATTAACGAGTGACTAGTCGAGAAGCTGTGTTTTGAACCCTTTGCATTTTGTTAACTTGATATTTGGGCAGACCAAAGTAAAGATGGTTGCTGTAATCTATCTTTGTAGTCACAAGAGCAAGTACAACTTCAGAAGTGGCCTCGTCTGTCAGATATTTATGAATGTTAAATAGGTTTCTTAGGAAGGAAAATGAAGTTCTACAAAGTTGATTTATCTGATCATTGAATGATATTTCCTGGGCAAAGATTATTCCAAGAGTAATAACTGTTCTAGCCATAGTGAGTTGTTCATTACCAATGATGATCTCATCCAGTGAAGGGCAATTCCAAAATTTAGAGTGAATCAATAATATGTCAGCTTTCTCTCAGTGTATTTACTTGGTAATGCTATGTTGCTTTACACCAAGGTATGAAAAAATATAAATAAATAAAAGAAAAAATAAGTTACAAACAGAAAATTAATCGCTACTATAGCCTCGAAACTAGGTGCCTAAAGGCATTGATAGATGTGGTGCTTGCTACAAAGTCAGGCAGACTATTCCATTCGGGTATGGTTCTTGGAAAAAAAAGATAATTTATAAGTGTCTGTACGGGGAGCAAGAATGTTAAGCTTTTGAGGATGATTACGGCGGGTTACAGTTTTACAATAGCTTAAGTGGTCGTTGAAGTTAATAGGAATTAGGTTATTAACTATTTTAAACATCATACAAAGGCGGTCGCGCTTTCTGGCGCTGGATAGTTCAGACCAGCCAAGTTCCTTAATTAGGGCAGTAACACTGACATGACGCAAATAGTTCTTGAATACAAAGCGAGCAGCACGTCTCTGAACCATTTCAAGCTGACTGATGTTTTTTGGGGTGTACGGATCCCACACACTGGAAGCATGTGATAACGTGGGTCAAACTAGTGAAAGATAAGCGCGGGCTTTGACTTCTTTCGAGCAGCTGTACAAGTTTCGTCTGATAAGGTTAAGAGTGCGCGTCGTCTTCTTTGTAATGAAATTAACGTGATGGTTCCATTTGAGATCTTTAGAGAGCTGCACACCGAGATAAGGATGGGTTTCGCGCACCTCAAGTGTAGTACCATACAGGAAGTAGTCTTGGTGTATGGTAGAGACCGCCTTCTTGTTGGTGATACGCAGCACGCAGCACTTCGATGGATTGAAGTCAATTTTCCATATAGTGGACCAGAGAACTAGCTTATCCAGATCACGTTGAAGACAACGCGATGACTCCTCGGATGTAAGGTGCAGATATAGGGCACAGTCGTCCGCAAAAAGTCTTAATTTACCAGAGATGCCATCGGGAATGTCATTTATGAAAAGAAGGAATAACAGGGGCCCTATCGCTGACCCCTGTGGAACACCCGAGGTAACGGAACAACAAGAAGACTGCTGACCATCGACTACAACAGATTGTGTTCTGTTCGTTAGGAAGTCCTTCAACCAGTGGAACACTTGGCCGTCAATCGCGTAGTGTTGAAGTTTGATAAATAAACGCGAGTGGGAAACAGAATCGAAGGCCTTGGAAAAATCCAAAAGGATGAGATCCGTTTTCAACTTTTTATCCAAGGCGCGGGCCAGGTCGTTATATGTGAGGAGAAGCTGAGTCTCACAAGAGAAACGAGCTCTAAAACCGTGCTGGAAAGGGGATAAAAGGTCGTAGGTATCCAAATGTTTCATTATATGACTTGCTACAATGTGCTCAAGCAACTTGCATGATATGCAGGTCAGGGAAATTGGCCTATAGTTGGTAGGAGATGATCGTGAGTCTCTTTTGTGTATAGGGGCAACCATAGCATATTTCCAGTCACAAGGTACCTCACCTGAATCCAAGGATTGCTGAAAGATTTCTCGCAAAATTATGGCTGTTTCTTCAGGTGCTAGCTTAAGTATACGAGCAGAGACTTTATCTGGGCCACAAGCCTTGTTAGGTTTCAGAAGGTTTAGTTGCTTAACGATTCCGTTCACAGTCACACAGATGTTTCCAATGGCTGGTATGTCTTTCGGAGCCAAGGTGGGAAGGGTATCGTTTGGCGCATCTGTTTTAAAAACAGATTTAAAGTAGTTATTTATTAATAAGGTTTCTGCCTTTTCTTTGGGGTCCGACAGGGTTCCACTTTCAGATCGAAGAGCTGGAATACCAACACAATCTTGCTGCCTGTATTTGATGTACTTCCGAAACGTCTTAGGTTGGGATTTCAGATTTTCATCAAGTAGACCAGAAACAAAACTGTTCCTAGCAGAATTTATGGTGATGGTAGTCATTTTACGCTGCTTGCGATAGGCAGCCCACGCTGATGCAGTGTTGCGTAATTTAGCCACTTTAAATAGGCGATGTTTTTTGC
>NC_090879.1:6731616-6734116 GCF_036669935.1 Montipora foliosa
CAAATTGTCTGCTTACCTTGCCTAATGTAAGCTTGAGTCCTATATCATGGATTGAGACAAGATGAAGACTATTACACAGCTCTCCTGTTAAATCTTCTCTTATTGTGAGAAGAAAGTGGCTCCTTTGTTCAGTCATGCGATTTTTTTAAGCACCTTTACTTGCTATTTCATCTACGATTTCATGATGATTTGACCAAAAACGTACTGTGGATTATCAAACTAGCGAGGAGGTTTTCCCGTAATTTCCAGGAGATTTAGTACGATTCATGTCATCAACCACTCTGCACCAAGAAATAGGCAGCAAGTTGCAATGAAATCGTCGCTAGTTTTAAACTAAAACCTCTTGAATGGTTTCATGGTCAGCTTTGATGGAGTTTTGCATTTAACGCCCCCTTACTACCTATCGAAATCTGTATGGGCTATGTTCCTAAATTTCATATTTTACGAGCACACGGATTACTTACATGTTCTTAAAATTGACTGTTGTCTTCGACAACTTTTCCAACCGTTCTGCATATATCAGCTAGAATTTGTCCGTACGTTTCTTTTGTTTTCGATGGTTTAAACAAATTCTTGGAAGAAACATAACCAGTTGTACCCGGCTGAGAAGCTGCCGTTACAAATTTAACTTTAAAATCACACTGGCAAATGCTGCATTGTTCGCTCTGTGTTTCCTCGGTTTGTTTTGGCGGAAGTCAACATTTGTTAACATGGTTATCTGTTATTGGCTAATTTGTTAATAAGACGTCAATCTGCGTGTGTCAAGTCAATCATTAAAAGGTGGGCGTTTTTCAAAAATAGGGGGTCTTCTTGCAAGTGTTCCCTCAGTCTCTTTCCCCAACTTTCTGGCGGCCAGTTTGCGGCAAATCGTCTTGAAGCTCTTCTGTCGAACGGGAACGCTTGCTACGCAAGGTACGTCTTATGGACATACAAAAGAAAGATTTCGTCAGGCTGAAAAGGCTTGCAACAGGAAATCACCTGAATGCAAAATTTAGATATTGATTACAACAAAGGTATAAGGTATAAGGAACAGTACAGACAGAACATTTCTTTAGTGAAAATTAAGGCAAGTTTTATGTGCAGTTGGATAAAGCAGGTGATAGGAAATAGCTGAACCCATTGCGGAAGAAGCTACACAATTCTGGAACGATATCTGGGGCTACCCAACGGGACATAGAATCGATGTGAAGTGGCTCAAGGAGATCAGAAAATAAAGTGAAGGTTTCAAGCGCGTTGCGGGTAGGAAACGTCGCAGATTTCATGGAATCACATTACCTAGGGGAATACAAATAAGGTCACTGGTTGAAGGAAGCAGCTATAAATATTTAGGGTTCTGGATTCAGACAGAACTAGTCTGACAAGAGAGTGCATGTACTTCCAGCATTTAAGAAAACTGCTGGAATGAATACTTAATGGTGGTAATATTATAAAAGGGATTAGGTACGTGTACAGTGTCAGATCTTAGATACATGTAGTGTACATGTAGAGTAGAGGATTATGAGGAAAAGAGCTTCAAGAGCAATTCTTTAGACATGTGGTTAGGGTTAGGGTTACAGGAGCTTTAGCTTTGGTAATACTCACTTACAGTTCCATCAAATACGATGATCTCTCTGTACAAAGCCTACGTGTTACCGCATATTGAATATTGTAGCCCGCTACTGCTAGGAATGTCTAAATCTTTGAAGAATACCATCGAACGAGCCAACCACTATGCGATTAAGTCTTTACTTAACCTGGGTAACTCGGCTACGTATGATCTATGCTTAGCTACGGCCGCTATGGGCACGCTTGAACAAAGACGCGTCGTACAATCGCTCATTTTATTTTTTAAGTGTTTTAGACTTAACGGCCCAAATTACATTTCTCAATTTTTTACACCTAGGATAACTAATTATAGTTTACGAGGTAATGGCCTTCTATTTATTTATGGAATTTTTGAATTGTAACTTTGAACTTTTATTTTATTTTTAATTTAATATTTATTGTAAGGCGCAGTCGAATATTTTTATAGAAACTGCGCGGTATAAATTTCAATTTATTATTATTATTATTATTATTATTATTATTATTATTATTATTATTAAATGTTGTGCAGCCATCATATAACAGGCTCGTTATGCACAACTCATTTCTGTATCAGATTGCCCACATTTGGAATCAATTATCAGCCATAACAAATTAAAATCCTCGACCACTTTGGCTCAATTTCATTTATCGTCTGAACGGTGTTGAATTTTCAGGGTGCCAGTGTATGAACTGTATACACTTGCTATTCTCTTATCTTAATATTTGCACTAGTTTCTTTTTAAACTATCTTTTAATACAGTTCTGGATTCTTCTAGATTTTTATTTTTTATATTTAAATAGTAATTAGTTATGGTATTTTTAACATGAGCCATTGGCTCAGGAGATTTGGGCAACCTCTCCCTACGTTTGCGACTTTAAATGAAGTTACCTTACCTTACCTTACCTTACAGGTAGCTCTAACTGTTTTAATTAA
>NC_090879.1:6739116-6741616 GCF_036669935.1 Montipora foliosa
GAATCATGAATCACAGTGGTTATGGGTGGTTAAATTAGAAGGAATGGTGAACGTTTGTGTTCAAGGCTTGGGAATCATGAATTACGAGAGATGGTTAAAAGAATCACAAATAACAAATTGTTAATGAATCATGAATCATTGGACTAAAAAATGACAGGAATCACCAATATCGAAGGTCAAATGATTCCGCTTCCACCCCCTATAATAAAATTAATAGGGGTCACCACGAATTAGTTTTCAGGCACATGTACATGACATAATCATTGTATAAGGATGTCAAGACAAAATATTGGGTAGATCGCTTGTTGCTATAATTATGGTAAACAATTACATCTATCACATTTTGTTGAGTGACAAGTGTTTTTTTTACATAGTACCATAACATAGGTGCATGGTGATACAGGGTCGTAGAGTCTGCCCTAATAATGGTTTTGTTTCGAGCCTTTTTAATCTTTTTCCTCACCACATGGAAGAGGGAAGAGGGAGATACAAAAGACAAATTCAAACTCAAATGGAAATGCTGCCTGAGAATGGCAAAGAATTTTTTCAAAGTATGCCAGTGATGTTTTTTTTTCCTGTTGTTGTTGTTTTTTTTTTTGTTTTGTTTTTTTGCATTTTGGGATGATTAAATTAATTTTCATAAAGTGCCCTTTCTTGTGATTTGTCTCACCAACTAGCAAACTGAATTGTACTTATGATTATTTTATTTTAACACATTACTGACAGGGCGTGCTGGTCGGCAATTTTCAAAAGAACCCCTAAGAGGTATCAAAATCCTTTCTTGTGGGTGTGGCATGAAATTTTTTTCACCCCTAAGAGGTAGCAAATTATGGGTTTTAACTAGAACAAAATTAAAAATTAGTTTATTGTCAAATGTCTTCTGTGATAATTTTCGGCTCAACACCCTAAAAGGTGCCACTAAAGCCCCCGCTGTGGACCTTTTGAGGCTGAACACCCTAAGAGGTACCAAAACCGCTTTTTTTAACCCCTAAAAGGTACAACAAGCACCCCCATCCTTCCCCCCCCCTCCCTCCCACGGGGAAAATGTCTTGTCGGCCCTTGTCAGCTAGTGAACGGTGGACCAAAATTTTTTTCTCGGGCTTCACGCGCAATTAGGAAGTGTCAAAAGAGTCACGTGAGCAAGTGTATTTTCCAACATGGGGGAGATCGAAGAGACTTTTTGAGCAGTGGACATCTGAAAAAGAGGACAAGCTTGTTGCAAGTTTTTGGATAGTCGGCCCCAAGCCTCAGGGCAGTTAGTCGTGAAAAAAAGTCGGCTATTGCACGGCAAGCTGGTGGCCTTTCAGCCGATTATTTCCGGATAAAAAATCTTTGGTGGCCCAGGATTTCCTGACCCTTCCAGTGCACCACCGGCGCACAGGATTAGGTGACACATTGTCATTGTCAATCCTATTCTTAACCTGGTTTGTTTGTTTGCCAGATCTTGACATGTCCTTTAGTTTCTCTCTTTCTTTAATTTCTTCTTCGTCGTTCTTTTTTTTCTGGAAGGTAGAGTAACTCTTCTTATCCAATGGAGTTTTATTTGTAGTATGAGTGCCATTAAGATAATTACAGACCCATCTCTGTCCTCTCTAATTTCAGTGAAATATTTGATAAAGCTATGTAAGCTATGAAAATTTTAAGATTCTCTATCCACATCAGTTTGGTTTTAGGGAAAATTGTTCTACTACAGTATGCATGCACTTATTTTGATCACTGAATCTATCCGCCACTCCATTGATAATAACGAATTTGGTTGTGGTAGATTCATTGATTTGAAAAAAAGCCTTTAATACGGTTAATCTCAGAATCCTATTAACTAAGCTCAATCATTATAGAATAATAGGTAATGCACTTGAATCTTGAATCTTGGTTTGAATCTTATCTATCCCACAGACTACAATATGCATTTGTTAATGGTCATAACTCAATTTCTCAGCCAGTTACTTGTGGTGTTCTCCAAGGATCCATTCTTGGACCCCTTTTATTCTTACTATTTGTAAACGACCTCCCAAAGTCCTCATGCCTACTAACATTTGACTTATTTGCTGATCATACTAACCTCCAGTAGAAACCTTAACCAACTAAAGTAACTCTAAATTAAGAACTCAAATTTGTTGCTGACTGGATGAGGTGCAATTTAGCTTAGTGCTTAGTTTCTCAAAAACTAATCTTATCCTCTTTCACTCAAACAAACTTAAACCTGACCTGCGTTAAAATTGATGATGAATGTACTAAACAAGTTGACTCAGCTAAGTACTTGGGTGTAATTTTTGATGAGAATCTAACATGGAAAAGCACATAAATGGACTTTGTCTGAAACTATCCAAGACCGTGGGTATCTTGTCAAAAGTGAGACATTTTGTCAATCAAGATATTTTTATTATGCTCCACTACTCTCTTATTTATCCTTTTCTTATCTATGGTGTTCATGTTTGGGTCTTAACATTTCCCTCGTTTCAAACACCATTACTTGTTATCCAAAGGAAAGCAATAAGAA
>NC_090879.1:6759116-6761616 GCF_036669935.1 Montipora foliosa
CGAACCGTCTAAACCTCGTTTGTGTCACGATGAGCGATATCTCAATTTATGGATTCGTGACCTCCCTTTCAAGCTTGACCACTTTTGCGATGTGCCGCGATTTGTTCTCCCCGGTCACTTTCAGACCACTTGTGATGATAACAGTGGTTATGAGCATGTTTTGCTTCATTCTTTTTTAAAACTTACTTTGGCTTCCAGTGTCATGGCTTCTTTTTCTCCTTTCGTATACTCCCGTTTGGACGGAAAGTTTGTGCGTGCATTTACCATAAACTCGGACTCGCAGTTTCGGGCGCCGAGCGGTCTCTTGGGGTCCCGGTTTGGCAATACATTGATGATCAGCACGTTGGACAGCTTTTTATTTCTCCATTGCGGGTTAGCCGAAGCCCATCTCTTGAGCGAGCCCAAGCAGCGGCTTATATCATGTGTTACCTGCTCATCATCAGTGAGGCTGGATATTTCATTGGTATTGAGAAATCGCAGCTGGTTCCTTCAAAATGGACTCGTTTTCTTGGTTTCATATGCGATTCTGTGCGTCAGGCCTTCCTCATCCCTGAGGACAAGAAAGTCAAGTTCGCGGCGTTGAGGGAAGACATTCTTTCGTCCCCTGTCGTGGGGCTTAAAACACTCCAGCGCTTTTCAGGGAAGGTCATCTCTTTCAGCCTTGCCATTCCGGGATGTAAATTGTATGTACGTGACCTATTCAAGGCGATCTCCCGTCTTTCACGGTCTACTCGGCCTTCAGTCAAGGTAGAGGCGGCTCTTTGCATGAAATTTGAGTATTGGCGGTTTCTCGACAACTGGAGGGATTGCCTTCCATGGAGAACTGAACACCACTCTGGTTACGCTTTATTGTGATGCCTCTAAGAGAGCCTGGGGTGGAACTTTGCTAAAGGACGGTTGCAATTTGGAGTCGAGAGATTACTGGGTGGACAACTCGCAAGATATCAATATTTTAGAGGCTCGGGCTTTGCAGCATTCGCTCCTCTCGTTTAAACATCATATTCTCGGTTTTCACATGACGTCACGACCGCCATGTTGGTGCCCCTAAACAAAGAAAAGGCGGCCATGTTGGTGCCCCGACCAAATCCTCCGGGAATTTAAATCTATTATTATGCAAACGCTTCCTTTTGTTTTCGTAGAAAAACATGGCTGTTGATCCCCGTGAGTGAAAACCAGCAATTATCTCATGTAGGGTGGATGTACACACTGATGTCTTGTTCTAAAGTCTGATCTGGAGAGTGATGGTTGCAGAAACTCCGGCGTTAATAATATTCTCAAAGACATTTTTGGCTGCTGCAGAAAATTCAATTTCAGCCGTACATTATGTTCCTTCAAGTAAAACCCGGCCGATTTCCCTTCCAGGAGAGTTTCCGACATGGATTGTATGTTGTCAGAGAGGGCTTGGGGGAAGGTCGAGCGTCTCTTTGGGCCCCACACCTTCGACTTTATGTCTTTGGATAGCAATTGTCAACATGATGGAACAGGTCAGTGCTTACCCCGCTTTACCCATCGTGCAACTCCGTTTTCTAGCAGAATTAATGTATTTGCACAGTCTCTGCCTTCGGACCACAACTTGTATGTGTTCCCGCCCTTTGTTGTAATTGCGCCCCTTCTAAAATGCATTCTCGAGCAAGATTTTCACGGTGCGTTTACTATCATTATCCCGGACTTGAAGCCTAGACGCTTCTGGTGGGCGTTGCTACAGTCGCTTGCTGTCGATAGAGTCCTTCTGGGAAGAACAAACGAATGTGACGTTTTGTTGTTCCCCTCTCAAGTCGGTCAGCATTGGTTCTCCAGGAAACTTCAGTGGGATCTATGGGCTATCCGCTGTGTTTGCTAAGGCTCACCCTATCTCATCTTTAGGTTATGCGTCCGTGGAAGTCTGCCCGCCGCTGTTCAGCTTGCTTTTATCCCAACGATTCCGACGCAAATTGCTGTCAGGCATGCGGAACATCAACCGGACTCCAGCTCGCTGCTACGGCGATTGTTCGCGTGGATGAAGCGGCAATCCAGGAGCGGTTCAGGGAATTCCAATCTGTCATGTGCTCCAACCCTTATCAAAGACAGAAATCCGCACTGGAGCTGCAGCTTTCTCAGTTTTTGGTTGCTTATTCGCCCCCTAGGACGGTGACTTCTTTTACTGCTAATGACATGTTAAATTTCTTATTTCTAAGGATAGGCCAGGTAGAACTGTAGTGCATTCGCCCTCGTACTCAAGAGCTTCTTGTACCTGTCCAAAACGCTTAGCAGCCGATTCAGTCGATTCTCTTATGGGTCGTTTGAGAGCCATCTTTAATAGTCTAGGACGTCTTAATGATTCTAACCCAGTTGCTCATCCCCTTGTGAAACACTATTTGAAATTTGTCAGACAAGAGCAAACGGGTTTAGCCATTACACCTACTCAAGCGGTCCCTTTGTTTTTCGATAAATTTCGGTGACTTTTTTGCTTTCCTCTGAGGTCGATGTGTTCATCAAGCGTCCCTTTCACGCGCAGATAAAT
>NC_090879.1:6784116-6789116 GCF_036669935.1 Montipora foliosa
TTTATGCTTTCAACTTCATGTTACACTATTGTAAATGAGTATTTTACCAGAAATGTTTTGTTCCCCTCTAGTCTCTAGGAAATGCCCATTGGTTTGGGTTCTTTATGCTCTTGTCACGATTTTGACTCATATCTCCACTTATCATTTCTCTTCTTTCACCCTTGGGTTGGGCAATGTTTGCTTTTTGGCATTGCAACCCCATGGAGATGGGGTTGTTCTTTCTCCCTGTCAAGTTGGGAGAAAACCGCTAAATGGGCTTTGCACAGGGTACTTCTCGTCTATCTCGGCATTTTAAGTGGGGAATTGCTGCCTGCAGTACCCCTTCTGCCCTGAGCTGAAGCCCAGTTAGGAGGGAGGAATATTGTTACTTTGCTGGACCTTTCTACAGTGCAGTCCAGAAATAAGCGTCCTACGCAGACGCAAAACGCACGCACGTTTTTTGCGCACACATGTTTTTAAATGCGTGTTTGCAAATGGGCACTTGATGCGGGTTTTTTTTTTTGTTATTCAAACTCGTATTTAGCTGTGATTTTCATTGTTCCACGAAACAGTAGACAGACAATGAAATGAATATTTAATTCCTGTGATCAACTCACCAGAACATTTGAATTGAGGAGCATTGTCAACTGGTCATTGTGAGTTTCGAAATGTGCCAACAAAGTTTAAATTTCTTTTCGCATTCACTGAATGTCAAACACAATGGAACTTTTGTCATCCCGTAGCTGACCCCTGATCGTTATTTTGACCTTTTTGTTGCCGAAACTGGAGTTTGGATTGTTGACATACCAAGATGCCCGTCAACGGAAAAAATAATTATGCAGACGTACGTAGTTTCTGACCTTTCCACAAATTCTTTGCAATAAATACCTCTTACTAACCGAGTTCGAAGTCCGTACTGTAAGTTACGGACCAAGTTTTTTCCCGTTGATTTATTCGCGCGTGGGCCATAAATCAACGGGAAAAAACGAGGATCCGTAACTTACAGTACGGATCGAGAAAACGAGGTTAGTAAGATATTTATTATATCTCTGAGGTTAACCGGCGCGCGGGCAAGGAAACTAGTCAAAGTGAAGCGGAAGGTTCAACTGCCACAAAGAATGCCGTGCCAAAATCCCAAAAACTAAATCTTCTTGGCTGTTAAGTTTGAAATAGTTGCTTGCAAGATTCAAACAGTTTTCAGTACAAGTTTATGCAACAGAAATGACATGAAAAACTCGGTAGAAGATGTTTTGTCGAAATTTTAAATTTAGCGGGCTGTACAGCGGGCTGTAGTGTAGAATACGGCCCGCTTATTTAGCCAATTACAGTGCGCGTACTATCTGAGAGATATAATAAAAGTTTGTAAGAGCAAGTGCTTTCCCGAATATTTGTCGCTCTTAATTATTTCGGGTACAAAAAAAGAAAGCAACGCTACTGAAGAGTTTCTGTAACATCTCAAGTTTTTCACAAACTTCAAATACTGTGAATGGCGTGACAGAGGTCGTCATGAGGCTCCGATTACCGAAAGTCAACATGCGGTTCCAGGCTCTTAAACAAAAGATGATGGTAAAAGCAGACCAAAGGGAAGTGCGTTCTGTTCAATGATTTTTTTCACTGCCTTCACCATCCATTTGAACAAACAATACTATATGTTGCACGCATAACTGAAAGAAATTAAAACAGCCGGCACTGAATTGAATTCATTCGATGTTCTCTGTCACACATGGTTTTGAATTCGATGTCACGCTTTGAAGTTTCACTCCGTTTACCTCCAGCCAACCCACGGTAATTGTCCTCCGTAAAACTAAACTAAAGAAAGCAATTGATGCAGCAGATATTGTAAAGCATTTGTTTTCAACTCCGAACGCATTCCAATGAATCTTACAGTAAACCGGCCTCGTTGGTCAAAAGGACACTGTCGGTATTGAAGACCGTAGATGCCTTTGCAAATTTCTCGAACGCATGTAAACAATCATTTTGAAATATTCAACAGAGTATTACAGATGGCGTAAAAGGCGTTTTGTTTGCAAATGAGTACATGTATATTTCTTATTTCTCTTTCCACGTGAAAATGATTTTACTGCTTTTCATGGCGCCGTTCGTTCAAGTTTTGCTTCACGATTTTATATTGTTGTAGATCGACTAATCGTCGATTTTTAATTGTTGGCAAAAGAGATGTCTTTCGAATGGAAAATGGCCCAGTTTTACATTTTAATCACAGGGAAATATTTATTCCCTCATTATGTTATTTACTGATGCAGCGAGAAGCGAGAGTAATTTTAAAATGTCAGAAATTAAACAAGCAGCGGAAGCGAGTACATTTCACTTGGAAACACACCTTGCAATTTTGTCAAACTCTTCACTGTTGACACCGCTATTGTGTTGTGCCGAAACTAACAATAAAACATAAACAATGGAAAGACAATGGGCCAATTCATACATACTAATTATCTTTGATGAAGGCGCATTTTTGATGCACGTGTTATAAACGCAGATGAGTGTGCGCAATTTTCTTGTGCTCGTTTCACACGCGGTTTTTAGGACGCTTACATGTATTTCTGGTCTGCACTTTACCTTGGCCCCAGTGCATTAATATGCCAGCAACTACAGTGTATGCCCACCTTGCAATACAGGCATGAGGCACCCCCTCGGCTAGGCGTCTACAATTTTGTAGGACCCTCCTCTGGTGGTCCATACAGGCGGTTGGTTTCATGCATACTTTGCCAGTACATTCCCTGCCCCTTGCTTATGCCCAAGTTTTGTCTATCGCCTTGCTGTGCACTAAAGCATTAAATGATATTTTAGAATAAAATAGATGTTAGTTAATGCCAGAAACACATACTGGGCAGTCAACCTGGGAGGAGAGCGTGACTTCCCATCGCGTGATTACCTTATTTGGCTCTTTCATTCAATCCCACCATGTGAGCCTTCTTGGTTTGACATTTTCAAAGTTCAGCTTGTTCTGTTTTCTGTTCAGGAGTTTAATCCCTCTCTCTCTTTATTGTAACCTACATGTACAATGTACTTTAATAGTTCCCTTAAATAAAATATGTGCATGGAATTGCTGCCTGCGGCACCTGCCCTGTTAGGGAGGGGCGGGGGGCATATTTTTATTTTGCTGGACTGGGATAAACTTGACGCCAGGAAATTATGCTAGCAACTATGCCCGCCTCGCAATACAGGCGTGACACACCCCCTTGGCTAGCTGCCGAGACCCCTCATCCAGTGGTTCATACGGGCGGTGGGTATTATCCATGCCTTGCCAGTACATTCCCTGCCCCTCAATTATGCCCAAATTGTGTCTATTGTCTTACTGTGCACCAAGGCATTAAATGTTGTTTATGTGAAATAAACTTGTGAAACTATTTGAAACTTGCAAGCAACTATTTTTGACATGAAATTATGTTAAAAAACAAGTAGTGTTTTGTTTCCGGAATGGTAAGAGCAGGAGAAAAGATAAAATATTGTAGTGCGGGTCTCTCGGCCTGTCATTATTGATTTTGGTTTGTCTGTTGAAACTATAGAAATGTGGACGCCACGCATTTCTCTGAATGGCGTCTGTTTTAACTTCAAGTTAATTTACTGGTTTTGTAGCACTAACCCAAGGCTAATTTGACCCTTTTTTCAACAGTAAGGACCATAGCAATAACCAATAGAGTGCTCAAGTTAATCTTGTTTAGTCTTTGTGTTACAGGTTGATCACTAATGTAACTATTTGAGAAAGATTTTGAAAAGAAGGGTGTCATATTCTGTTTTGATGATTTTGCACTTTATTGGAGGTAGTTCTGTGGTTTCTAGCGGACATTAATACTGGCGCCTTGTTAACCCATTGACCCTTGAGGTGCCCTAGGACAGTCCCCCAGTAGACAAGTAAAAAATTATCTGGCATCTGTTAAGTCTTCCAGGGGTCATTAGGTTAAGTAAAGCATACTGTACAACGTAGTCAAAATGTGCCGGCAGCCGGCTATTTGGCCGCCTACAACACTATATCTGCCACTTGCTTCTAATTCACATTTGTCAGACTTGGTTAATTCAGGATGAGGTTGTTTCAAGGTTTTGTTCATCACTGTAAACTATGCAAGGTTCTCCAGCCCTTGGCAGCAGAGTCCGAAGGCCTCTCCTGCCTATTACTATAGCCAGCTTGCCTACTACTGGAAGACACTATGACTGGGCTGACTGTAGGCTGTACCATCAGTTGATTTTTCCTAAACAGGCACACATCCCTTTTGCTAAATTCTTCTTGTGCAGGATGGTTAATTATGCCCTCCCAATTTCACCCAGTCTGTAATTAATTGCTACACCTATTGCATGCCATATTGCATTGCTTACGTGCTTTTAGGAATGATTAGATTACAATGAACCGCAGTCAGTTTGCACATTTATATGGTCAACAGATTGGGACATGGCATCTGGTCCAGCAGTCTTTCCCTCAACAAGAGAGAGCACAAACTATGCCCGTTTGTGCCGTCTTTTAGTGGATGTAGGATCTCAGGCCCTTCGCGATACCTTTGACAGAATACATTCTCCAGCTGATCTTTACAAGATTTTGTCAAATACTTCAGCACATTACCCTAAATTGCTGTCACTGAGAAAGAGAAAAATTGTGAATCCCACACAGTGGGGAAAGCTTTACCCAACTGTTTGTTCATCTGTGTCATCAGCCAGCTTTGACATTACGCTTCTGGTGGTATTGCTGCGAAATATATGTGGTTTCAGTCCTCCTGCCAGTACTGGAAACTGGGACATGCTTCCTCTTCCTGGTGATAACAGTTGTGAGGCAAACATAGCAAGAATCAAGTATTACAGAAATGAAGTCTATGCTCATGCCAGCCAAGCTTCTGTTGATGATGCAACATTCAATATGTTATGGCAGTATATAAGTAATGCATTGCTAGCCCTTGGATCTGGAAAAACTTATGCCAGTGTGATCAGCCGACTGAAGACTGAGTGCATGGACCTTGATTTTGAGGAGCACTATCGAGAATTACTAAAGCAGTGGAAAAAGGATGATGATAACACCA
>NC_090879.1:6794116-6796616 GCF_036669935.1 Montipora foliosa
TTAAATGAGAAGCTGGAAGGGTAATACAATAATAATAAGTTCGGTTTTCAAGGCATATTCAAATCCGATATATCAATATATTCATTTGCCTCCGAGAGTTTCTGAAGGAGCATATTGTGAATGTTGCGTTTAAATTTCGTTTTAGGCATTTGATGAAACTCACTAGACAGGCTATTCCAGATTCTAACACCATTCCTTGAAAAAGACATATTTTGCTTGTTTATTGTAGAATATTTGAGAAAGAAGTTACCTCTTGTTGATGATCTTGTGATATACGAATGAATATTATGTTGGTAATGAAATAAATTATTTATTTGGGGTGGCGATATATTATTTGATACGTCATGCATTAAAATGGCAACTGACTTGAAGTAAAGAAGATCTAGAGGTAATAGACTAGAAGAGATGAAGAGGGGTATTGCGTGAGTTTTATAATCACAAAAAAACATAAGGCGAAGAGCATGTTTCTGAAGATGTACATGTACGATTATGTTACATTACATCATTGGAGGGTGTAAACTGCAGGTTGCTGGTTAGAGTTGCTGTTCACTGTTTCACCACGGCTGAAACAACCCAAAACTTTACTAATGCTAACATTAGGCCTAAAAAAACAATGTTTGAGCCCAAGGTTAGCATTTTTGTATGTAGGTTTGGGTTGTTTCAGTTATAGTGAAACAATGACATGCAACCCTAACCTGCAGCCTGCAACCTGCACTTTACACCCTCCATTACATCATTACCTTTTACTGTGATGAGTTTGGGACTTAAAAATGAATAAATCAAAATTAAAAAAAAAAAAAAAAAACCAATATGACGTCATTATTGAGGCTTATTATCAAAACAACTGGAAATGGTATATAAAAGGCAGGTTGACGACGCTTTAAGAGCATATGTTGTATTTATTGTGCAAGATGATAACGACAAAGCTAAAGATGTTGCTTAGGAAGTAGGAACTCACTAGACAGGCTATTCCAGATAATAATTAGAAACAAGCTATCCAAGGCCTTAAAAGGGAAGTTGTCAAGCTGTACGTTAGTATAAAACCTCAACAAAGGTGTGATCGGATGTGACTCATACAATAAACTAGGGACCATGCTTTGAAAAATATGTAAGAGAACAGTTCCCTATAAACTTTTTGGAAAAGCAAACAGGAGGGGAGCAAAATAGTAATAGAGCAAATTACTTCCAGTTGCTAGACGTGTAAATTCCAGTGTAGAAAAACTAAATTCATTGAATTCATCAATTCACCAGTTGGACTATACACGGGTAATTTACAAGATTGCAGAAAACTACACAACTTTTTTATTGAATTGACACCAGGTTAAAAATATAACAACCTAGTGAAAGAAAAAGTACCTGACAAGATTTTTAACTACAACATACATGTATGCATAACTTATGAAAAAACAAAAGGAAAATTTCTTTGAGATCATCATGTGATCTGGAATGGGAAGACAAAACGTACCATCCAAAAAGGTCCATTTGTAGGTCGGTGTGATCATCACTAAAATGATACACATGTTAAGGATTTGCACATTAAAATTACAGACAGTAACTTTGTTAGTTGCTAATCCTTCTCCAAGTTATTATCATATATGCTCTGCAAAGCTGGGAAGAAACATCACAGATTGACCCTTCCAAACCTGCATGTTATTGCATAGACAAAATTAAGGGTATTACACTCAACACTCAACTCCAAACCCTAAGTTATTGTAAGTTGTACATGTAAATTACACATGATTGTTGGATCTAGTTGTCGTTCCAACTTCCATAAAGTGCATCCACATAAATGTGTTGTAGTAAACATTGCTTCCAGTAACAGTTTCATCAGAAGTTTATGTTATGCAGGGGTTTGCATGGTTCATAAAGCCACATTCAGAACACACAATGCAGTAATTAAATTATCTTGTTTCTTATTTATTCCAGAAATGGTGAAGTCAGAAGTCAAGGAAGTGAAAGGTGTGTTAATTTGTTAATTTTAATGAAACAACCATCATACACCTTATTCTAGAATGGCGGCCATTTTAGTATTCCTTTGTTTGCTTGAAAATTGGCCAACTGACCAGAGAGGAAGAAAAAAGCTGACACTAATGATTATTCAATACCTACTTTAAACCCTCTAACCCTCGAATGGCCTCCATTGATAAGTAAAGTTGTCTGGTGTTAGAGTAAAATCTATCAGTGTCACTAAGGAGGAAAATAATTAAAGGTGACATTCATGAGTGGATGTTCATGTTGTTAACCCATTTACCACTCAACTCAGGTCACCCAATTTCACAACTGCTGAAAAGGGCCCCATTCACTGTCCATTGTAGTGTTGTGTTAGAGAGGGACTTTTAGGTGAAACAAACCAATAAAGCACAATGCGGTAATGATTATCTTCTTTCTTATTTTAATCCAGAAATGGTGAAGTCAGAAGTCAGAGAAGTGAAAGGTGTGTTTATTTACTTTAATGAAACAGCCATCGTACACCTTGTTCCAAAATGGCGGCCGTTTTAGT
>NC_090879.1:6809116-6814116 GCF_036669935.1 Montipora foliosa
ATTGAAAAGTTCAGTCCTCATTTAGTTCATCTTCTGCTATCGCAGCTATGCGCTGAGGGGCACTGACTGCAGCACGTCTAGGTTGGAACTCTGAAGCTCGAGCATTCAATCTAGCAGTCCCCTCTTTGGTGTTTCTGTCACAGGACAGCTCAAGTGGATAGAGATGTTGAACTGGTCGTTCCAGGAAAGATTTTCCATCCCTCAGTAGCACTGGTCTCACTATCCCGTCTCCACCAGGGATTAACTTGTCCACTACACCGATCCTCCACAATCCTCGATTTCTTTCTTCACCCTTGATAAGTACAACGTCTCCCGCAATCAAGGCTGTTTCTTTGGTTTTCTGGTTAAGGTTGTGGCGCTCTCTGAGGGACTTGAGGTACTCGTTTTTCCATCTCAACCACAGCACCTCCTTGCACCTTCGCAGGTACTTGGCTCGTTTTCTGAGGCTGTCATCCTCTATGTTACTCGGGTCTTCCTCTGGGAGTTGATTTGGTTGGCCGAAGAGCGTAACGCTGGGGGTCAGTATCGGCATTTGGACGTCGTCCTCCACATAATCGAGGGGTCTGTCATTAATAATTCTCTCCACATCTAAGATGACCTCTTCAAGTTCGTGCCATCTGAGGTTTCCATTACCAATGGACTTGTACAGACTCTGCTTCACTACGCTGATCAATATCTCAAATTGTCCCCCCCACCATGGGGCTCGGCTGAGGTTGAATTGCCAAGTTATTTCTTGTCTGGCAAGGAAGTAGTTCAACCTTTCATCCTTCATAACGTGCCTCAGCCACTTCACTGGTGCCACAAAGGTTTTCCCATTGTCTGAAAAGATCTTTTCGGGGCGCCCTCTTCTTGATATAAATCGTTTTAAGCTGCTTAGGAACTCGTCAGTGCTCTGGCTCAGTAACAGGTCCAGGTAGACCGCTCGGGTGAGACTACAGGCGTAAAGAACAATGTAAGCCTTCATTTCCTTTTTGGACTTGCTGAGGTACTTAATTGGTCCAGCAAAATCCACTCCAATGAACTTGAATGGTACTGATCCAGCTGTTCTTTCCTTCGGCAAGTTGCCTGTTGGTGGATTTGGGAGTGCCGCCACTTGAAATCTTTTGCAGCCATGGCAGCCCCTAATCACTTGCTTCGTCAAACGTCGTAACCGTGGCACCCAGTACTTCTCTCGAACCTTCGCCATCGTCATGCCGACTCCCCCGTGCAAGGTTTGGGTGTGCAAGTGCATGACCAGCTTCTTGGTGAACAGTGCACTTTCGTTCTTCTGAAGGCTTAATCGTAGCTGATCTTCTTTGAAACTGACTGTATTCAGGCATCTGACTTGACTATCTCGCACCCAGAACTCTATCTGACGGTTTATCTCCGCAGTGTTGAGAGGACCGCTGATCTTCTGTTGATGTTTCAACTTGCAGTTTTGGATAAACCGTGTTATCCATGAACAAATTCGAACCGCCCTCCAAAGATCCCACTTCTGTAATAACTGGTCAAGTTCTTTGTCATCTGCTATTGCCACGGCAAGAACTTCCTTGATTACTTTTGCCTCAGCTTGAGTTTCTTTGCTTGGGCTATAGTAACGATGTCTGACGACCAATTCTCTGGGTATGGTAACCAGGACGGTCCTTGAAACCACAGATCCACACATTCTCCTGCTTTTCCTTCTTGACTGCCCAGATCGGCAGGGTTTTCCTTTGAACCCACGTGGCGCCAATGAATGTACTCCTTGTCTTGAATTTTTCGGGCGCGATTACTCACGAATTGCTTGTACTCCCCACCACCCTTGATCCAGTGGAGAGCAACACTGCTATCTAGCCAGCAATGGACACTTGTTACGGGAAATCCTTGTAGGGCTTGTTTCACGTTGTGCACCAGATTACTAGCCATATGGCTGGCTACCAGTTCAAGCCTCGGTATGGTTAATCCCTTCTTTGCAAGCCTGGACTTGGCGGCTACGAGTCCCTGTGATGTACGTGAGGGTTGATGAGACACAGCGTATACTGCTGCTGATAAGCCTTGGCTGCTTGCATTGCCAAAAGCGTGGAGGTTAATGCTGGTTATTTCTCCCTGGTACTGAACGATGCTTCTTGGTGCTTCAATTATTTCGGGAAGATTTCCCTCCCACGTCTTCCAGCTGGCCGTCTGTTTCCTTGGTAGTTCTTGGTCCCATGGAATTCGCAGCTCACACGCTTGTCGGTAGAGCATCTTTCCCTCCAGAGTGATGGGCGACGCTAACCCTAAGGGATCATATATCTTTGCTAACTTCCCCAGGACTTCTCTCTTGGTGACATTCTCGATCGCTTCCGGAAAGCTGATTTGGATTTTGTCCGTGGCCTTGTTCCAGCGCACACCGAGCAATTTCGTTTGTCCTCCTTTTACACCCAACTGGTCTTTGGCGTAGGTTTGGGCTTCGCATCCTTGAGAACTCTGCTGTTCTTCTGGTCCTTCCTCTCGATATTCTGGCCGCTCCAGGATAGGGACATTAGAGTGCCATTTATGTAGCTCGAATTTTGCCTCTCTGAAGATGGTCTGGGACATTTCCTTTAAATGCTGTGCATGCGCGATCGTTTTATCGCCCGCTGATTAGGTCATCAAGGTAAAGGCTTTTTCTTATTTCCTCTACTGTGTCTGGATACTTGTGTTGGAGGTTGTTAAGATGCTGTTCGATTACTCCGCCCAACAGAAATGGCAACGTTGACATCCCGAACAGCGCTCATGTGGAACGCAGGGTTTTGACTTTCTTGCTCTCCAAATCTCTCAACCAATGAAACCGCATTGGGTCTCGGTCTTCCTCTCTTATTCGCACTTGCAAGAAGGCTTGCCTTAGGTCTCCAGCTAATGCCACTGGGTGGAAGCGGTTCCTTGTCAGCACACTCCAAAGCTTGTTCTGCAATGGTGGCCCAGTCTCAAGGCAATCGTTGAGGGATGGGGCCTGGTGGTAGGCTTGCGCAGAAGCATCATAAACAATGCGGATTTTTGTGCTCTCCGCCGTCTCTCGCACGACTGGTTTGTGTGGGATATAGAATTCTTTGCCTTCTGGTGCGCCTTCGGCACACTCGACTATTCCTTGGGCTAGTTGATCTCGGATAATTTCATCGTACTTTTCCAACATCCCTGGTTGCTTCTCCAGCTTCTTTACGAGGTTCTCCAGGCGTTTCTGACTGCCTGGCTTATTGTTGGGAAGAGGTGGATGGTTGCCCTTCCAGAGTAAGCCAGTCTCGTACCATCCTTCTGGGTCCTTTAGGAGTTGCTCCTTGAACTCTTTGTAAACAAGGTCTTGATCGCCAACCGAATGGTCTTGTAATCCGAGCACGTCAAGTCTGCAGAGATTCTCGTAGTCAACAGCAGAAGTTTGTGTTAGGAACATGCTGGTGAAATTTGTTTCACTTCCGGGTGACAAGATAGTCCACCCCAGGCGCTTTCATTCTGCGATGGGTTCTCCGGGTTTGCCGATTCTGGGTGTAGTCTCTGTTTTGACTTGAGCGTACTCGCTGGCACCAAGGATAAGGTGAATTGGTAAATCGTAGCGATGTCTTCCATTTCTACCCCTTTCAGATGATGGTATCGTCCAATCATGTCCTTGTATCCCGGGTTGCCTAAGCTGAGCAGGACACAACGATTTACTTTGGTTACCTCGGTGTGAAGCTGAAATGCACCTGATAAGCTCTTAACAACGACTTAATGGATTTCAATCTCTCTTGTTGTTGCCTGCATCATCATTTCAATTCGTTTCAGCTCTTTTCGCACTGGTTGTTTCCTTAGTCGGTCGATTAATGCGGCAGAAGCATATGAGCTCCCAGCACCGGTATCAAGTAGGGCACGGCAATGTATCCCTCCCATGTTAACTACAACGACTGGATAGGTAACCGCGCCTCTTCTGGTTGCCACTAACATATGTTCTTGATGTTGAGATGTTTTCTCACAGATAGATGAATGATGACGCCGTTTGCAAATTCTGCAGGTGGAAGTGCTGCGACATTCTGAGGCCTTATGATTTGCACCAGTACAATTGAAACGAAGTTGTTTTACGTTCAACAGTCTCCTTTGTTCTTGTATCGTGGTGACTTTATCGCAGTTGATGGACTGGTGAGATGAATTATCGCAGTAAACACATGGCTTTCTTCTGGGGTCTTGTTGATTGGCCTGGTACGTCCTTGATCGAGGTGGCTTAGGCAGCGTTGGTTTTTCTTGCTGATATTTATCTTCCAATTTCGGAGGGTTTCTTTCTGTCCACTTGCGCAAGGCTTCAAGTAGTTTTGGAAAATCCCATTCCTGCCAGTTGTCATCAGTGCGCACCAGGTCACCTTTTATACCCTCCAACTTGTCGAGCGTCATTCGAACGTAACCATTGATTTCCTTTAATTTACCCATAGTCTCCAATGCTTGAAGATTTGGGGACAGCTTCTGGTAAAATTCCATGATTTTGTTGGGGTTCGCTCCATGGATAGCGGGCAAAGAAATTACGTTGTTTACATACGCGTTAACTATTTCGCTAACCTTTCCATAATTAGTTTTCAATATGCTTTTCGCCCTCTCGTAGCCTTCTATAGTAACAGGTAGGCCGTCAACTGTTGTTCTAGCCCGTGGCTCCAGCAGCTCCTTCAGATAAGAAAATTTGGTGATTTGGGGCACATCGGCCGAGTCAATTTCTGCTTTGAACTGGTTCCAAAACCTCAGCCAATCTGTATGCGTGCCATTGAACCTTGTAATTTGTAATTTGGGCAGCTTCGCGTTGATTGATTGTTCTTTAATCTGGCATTTTCGGTTTTCTTCGATTTTCGCCTCGTATTTAAGTTTCTGCTCTAATTTTTCCTTTCAAAACGCATCTCTTCTTGAAATTTCTTTTCTCTAATTACAGCTGCTTCATCTTCCTCCCTTTTCTTTTCGTTTTCGAGCGCCACGCTCCTGAACGTCTTAATTTTTGACCCGAGGTTGTCAATGGCCTTTTCAAACACGCTTAATTTTCTTCAAGGTCTGTGCTCCATTTTAAGATTTCTTCTCCA
>NC_090879.1:6839116-6849116 GCF_036669935.1 Montipora foliosa
GAGGGCCTGGGGTGGAACTTTGCTAAAGGACTGTTGCAATTTGGAGTCGAAAGATTACTGGGTGGACAACTCGCAAGATATCAATAATTTAGAGGCTCGGGCTTTGCAGCATTCGCTCCTCTCGTTTAAACATCATATTAGCTCATGTAGGGAGGATGTACACACTGATAGTCTTGTTCTAAAGTCTGATCTGGAGAGTGATGGTTGCAGAAACTCCGGCGTTAATAATATTCTCAAAGACATTTTTGACTGCTGCAGAGAATTCAACTTCAGCCTTGACGTACATTTTGTTCCTTCAAGTAAAAACCCGGCCGATTTCCCTTCCAGGAAAGTTTCCGACATGGATTGTATGGTGTCAGAAAGGGCCTGGGGGAGATCGATCGTCTCTTTGGGCCCCACATCTTCGACCTTATGTCTTTGGATAGCAATTGTCGACATGATGGAACAAGTCAGTGCTTGCCCCGCTTTACCCATTGTGCAACTCCGTTTTCTAGCGGAATTAATGTTTTTGCACAGTCTCTGCCTTCGGACCACAACTTGTATGTGGTCCCGCCGTTGGTGGAAATTGCGCCCCTTCTGAAATGCATTTTCGAGCAAGATTTTCAGAGTGCGTTTACTATTATTATCCCGGACTTCAACCTGGTGGGGGTTGCCACAGTCGCTTGCTGTCAATCGAGTCCTTCTGGGAAGAACAAACGAATGTGGCGTTTTGTTGTTCTCCTCTCAAGTCGGTCAGCATTGGTTCTCCAGGAAACTTCAGTGGGATCTATGGGCTATCCGCTGTGTTTGCTAAGGCTCACCTGATTTCATCTTTAGGTTATGCGTCCGTGGAAGTCTGCCCGCCGCTGTTCAGCTTGCCTTTATCCCAACGATTCCGACGCAAATTGCTGTCAGGCATGCGGAACATCAACCGCACTCCAGCTCGTTGCTACGATGACTGTTTGCGTGGATGAAGTGGCAATCCAGGAGCGGTTCAAGGAATTCCAATCTGTCATGTGCTCCAACCCTGAACAAAGACAGACATCCGCACTGGAGCTGCAGCTTTCTCAGTTTTTGGTTGCTTTGTCGCCCCCTAGGACGGTGACTTCTTTTACTGCTAATGACATTGTTAAATTTCTTATTTCTAAGGATAGGTCAGGTAAAACTGTAGTGCATTCGCCCTCGTGCTCAAGAGCTTCTTGCACCTGTCCAAAACGCTTAGCAGCCGGGTCAGTCGATTCTCTTATGGGTCGTTTGAGAGCCATCTTTAATAGTCTAGGACGTGTTAATGATTCTAACCCAGTCGCTCATCCCCTTGTGAAACACTATTTGAAATTTGTCAGACAAGAGCAAACGGGTTTAGCCATTACATCTACTCAAGCGGTCCCTTTGTTTTTCGATAAATTTCGGTGACTTATAGCTTTCCTCTGAGGTCGATGTGTTCATCAAGCGTCCCTTTCACGCGCAGATAAATATATCCTCGTTCGGGACGCTACATTTTTTGTAGTGGATTTTTTCACCGGGGATAGAGCCTCTGACCTCGGTCGCCTTCAATCTCGTAACGTTTTTAAGTTAAGAGACTGAAAAGGCTATTTGCTCAGGTCACCCTTGCTAAGAATATCCGCACAGGTTCACCTCGCTCTTTCGCCCTGATTAAATTTACTCATCCTGAAGTTTGCCCTGTTGCCTGGGTTCACTATTAATTACATTGCAGTTTGCCAGTGCCTCGTGATTTCACTGGACCAAGGATACCTTTTTAGAGTCACAGAACGCAATGAATAAGTAGGGAACAAATCCTTTACGGGTTCCGCGGTCAACAATCGTTTGAGGAAACACCTTTTAGAGTCCAAACTCCATGCTGGAGAGACTTTGCATAGTTTTCGGGTGGGATTGTCCAACCCTCTTATACCGCATTCACACCAAAGTTTAAACACGTTTAAACGCTGTTTAGTTAAACATGGCTTAAAATTGTTTTCTTGATACAAGTTACTACCTGACATAATGTAGACTACAAATTCAACACAATGAAGACACTCATTAGAACTTACACGAACCCTACGTAAAATTCAGTCTTTCAGCCTTCCGTTGCTCATTTTTTATTTTGTTAAACCTGGTTTCATTAAACGTGTTTAGTTGGTGTGAATCTGGTATAAGACTTTTAGGTTGCTCCCAGGAAGACGTGGCCCAATATTTGGGCTGGAAAAGTGGGGAGGTCGCAAAATGGTATATGCAGCGATCGCGTGCTAACGCATCTGTTACAATTTTGGAAAGCGTATTCCCCAGAGTGGCTTCTGATTTAGTAACCCCGGTTGTACACACCGATAATTTGGACGCTGCTGTATAGGTTACCCTGAGATGCATATATGAGGGGTTGGGTTTCTGAGTAATGGAAAAAATAACGTTTAAGATTAAGTTTAAGTTATCCACGGACTTTTGGAACCACGAACGCGCTTAGATCGGAGGCGAGCATGTACATCAGACACCTCTAGGAACAAAGTTTTCCATTTTAGCCACATTTCGTTAGGGTTATGTACTCCCTTGAGCTCATCTCATGGTTGGACTAAAATGTCAGAGCGAAAGCTATTACGATTGAAATTCTTAAATTGTCAATAAATAATAGTGCTAGTTCCCTTGATAACAGAAGGTGACGAAATCTTGCGGTAGACGTAGATCAAACCGTGATCCCTAATTCCAATATGAGACACCCCAGAACAAGTGGTATTGTCTGGAAGATTGGTAAAAATAACATCCATCAGGCCCGGCCAGGGGTTTTGGGTATACGGTATCCCGGGCCGTTTTCATTCAGGTATATTGTATTTTTTGGTCAAAATTCGGGTATAAAGTATTTAGTTTTTCGTGAATTTTAGGTATTTGGTACGTGGTACAGAAATGTATGATTCAGTTTTCAGTTTTATTATCGCTCTATTACTCACCAGAAATAGTGCGAGATTCTCGAAATTGTTACTGTTTGGCTTTCAAAATCAAATTTGTGTTGCTGAAATAACAGGTGAAATCCATGTGATGACCATGGTAACTGATTGACTCAGCGTCACTGCAGACATCATCCGTTCTGTGAGTGTTAGCGTCAACAGCCTGTTTGGAATAGCTTGCAAAATAAGTGTTGAGTTCTATGTCTCTTCGTCAGCTGATGCTGTGGGTTTTTTCCTAGTAAACTTTCAGACAGGGCATTGTGAACGTGTGTTCTTCAATGGCAGTGCATCATTGAAGCAAATCCACGGGATATGCTCTAAGTCAAAGAGAAAAGTTATTCTTGTGGATAGAGGAGCCAACCAAATCAAATAATTCGATGCCGTATCCAAACAAGTGACTAATCTCACTGGATCTGGTCACACTGGATCAAGGGATGGGTGTGACTTAACTGCTTCTTTCTCGCATCCAACAGGAGAATGTTGCGAGAAGGATTCACACTCAATTTTTGTTGTTGACTCAAGCTCTGGAAGGCTTCGACTGATCACCAGTGTTCAAGCCCTAATCAAATACTTGCAAAATCTGTGTCTCCTCCTGTCAGCCTTTAATATGACTGAGTCAACCACAAGGTTAAGTTTTGATGAGATATTTACCCGCGTCCAGCATTATTACGCTTTTCACGAAGAAGCCTTGTTGAAAGTTCGTGGTATCAAGGGCTCAACTTCCCAGACCCAAGGACCAGACGGAACACTATCTGCTACTACCGTTGGCTGAACTCCGTTAAGATGACGTTGGAATGCTTCTCTAGACTGAGGGAAAGGTGTTGGAACTCAATCCAAACTTCACTGATTTAACACATAGACGTTGAAAGCCCCTTAACTCTGTTAAGAACTTCTTTTTCAGTGTGAGAGGAGGTAATCGGACACTCCCAGGATGCTAGACTTTTATGTACGTTTTCCCAGATGAATAAACGAACTATTAAAACGTGTCACAAGTACGAGCTATAGGTACTTTACAAATCCAGTACTACCTTCAGCCTACTTTTGGTGATGTTGACATAAGCCTCTGCGACCTTGCAAAATTACTGAAACCTTGTCTGGTTGCTTATCCAAGAAGCAATTGGAGGAGATCCGTCAGAGGGTACAGCAGTAAGGTAAGAGTGTCAGGCAGAATACCACTAGAAACTTTTCAACAAAAGACAAGCCAGGCACCTCAGTTGCCATTGAACCTCTACGAGTCTGCATCCCCAGATCAACATTCAGTTGACTTTGACGTGCTTCTCAATGAAGACATCCCCGTTCAACACCAAGATACCATCACAGCACGTAACATTGTCATCACCCAGTCTACGTATGTTGTAATTTCCCGAATATACAAACCACGTTATGCTCCAAACAACCCATTGTATATTACAAAACTATTAGAGGATATGGTTGATGATTATGACAGTCTTGGTTATGTAACAACTCTCTGTTACACCCACGAATTTGTTGATCCTCTCTTATTCACTACTTCGGGAGAAGAGCATGTCATCCCAAAAGTGGCCATTATGGGGGCTCTAAGCAAAATTTCAGTTGTTGACAATGAAGCTGTTGGAACAGATTAGGGGGAGTATCCCGATCTTCTTATAGTTTTGCCTATGCGCGAGCCGTCAATATTTCGTGGTATTGCTGTCTCACTTTTGCGGCCTGTGATTGGTTCTAATGTTGAAATTGACGCCGTTGCACTGAATTGGGTTGCTGACGTACGCAAACAAATATGTTTCGCAGGTAGAAAGAATTGAAATTTCGATCAGGCGCGGGTTGATTAGTTTACAGTTTATTTATCCTTATAAATGATGGATCGCGATACAAAACAAATTGCGATTTTGAGACGGCAATACCACATTATATTGACGGCGTTGGGAGAAAATATATTCCGTATTGGGCTCCGCCGCTTCGCGACTCCGCTCAATACAGAATATATTTTCTCCCAACTAGCCGTCAATATAATATGGTATTGTCGTCTCAAAAATCGCAATTTGTTTTTAGTATTATCTGCTCCTGGCCTTGGTGAACGGATCCACTGACACTACCTCTCCTTCTGAAGCCGACGAAGAACCTTTTGTGGAGAGCGTTGATGGACAAGGTGACGACGATTCGATCACCATGAACGCTGACCGACCGCAAAGGAAGAGGAAGAGGACAGTGAACCAAGACTTTCTCTTTTATTAAGATTTGACTTCTTCATTTTCAGGTATTTAGTAATCTGTTTCAAAATAAATTGAGGTATTTAGTATCACACATTTTACGATTTTTGATGATTTTCAGGTATATTGGTATTTTGGGGGGAGAATAGCGGGTATATTGGTATCCCACTACCCCCCCCCCCCCCCCCTTCCCTGGCCGGGCCTGATCGATTAGGGTGCTACTTAATGGCGTAATTCTTTGGCTCTGTAATAAGCTGTTTTAAATTGTAAATATCGGTGATATTTAACAGAGCCTGAGTATTGGCGTTATAAAAAGACGCTGGAAGCATATTACATTTGAAATCACCCATGATAAAATATTCTTTTCCATCCGCATCAAGCTTTCCGACAAAGTCTTCGAACGTAGAGAATAATTCAAAAGGTGAATTCGGAGGTCTATACCACGTTGCAACAATAAAGGGCTTACTTCTTGGCTTGATCCTCGCGCACAATATAATTAGTGTTAGAACGCACATAAAAACATACCTCCGTTTCGGCCGTTAAAAGGTCGATCACGACGAACAATTTTTAGAATCTCTGTACGGTGGCCAATTTACATTATCAACTACGTTGATAATACCAAATTTTTGTATACTACTTCCCCACCGACGCAGCACCACAGTTTCTTTAGAAACTACCCCCTTCATTCATTTGCTATGTAATTATTTGTTAATAAATCTATCCTATCCTATCCTATCCTGTCCATCTTGATTTGTTCTTCTTCGTTAAGGTGGCTGAACAGTTTTTCCGTGGTCAGTGGTATTTATTAAAGGTCAGCACTGATTTTGAAAAACAAAACAAATGTGGTGAGTGCATGAAGAAAACGATTGGAAATGCGGTGTAAAGTCGCTTCCGTTACGTGAACGTCATGATGAATCCTTCAGAGGAACCCACATCTCGTCCCCAGAGTCCACTTTTCTTTTGGTCAGCACCACTCATTTCCAAGGCAGGAACACATCACGGACTTCCGGCTCGTCTACGCAGGCTCAGAAATTTGAAACAACAGTGGTTGTCAACGGTTACAAAAATGGACCTTCAATACGACTACGCATAAATTGTAAATGGCCAGAGTCCGTGTTCTTGGTGCTGACCAAAAGAAAAGAGTACTGAGGAACCAAAAGCAAAATTCTGCGCATGCGCATTAGCTCAGAAATGGGTGACCAACAGTTGTTGGCTGTTTTACCAAATATCTCGCAAACCCGGCATTAGATTTTGCAGAAAGTTGAAATTAAGATAGTTCCGACTACAAATAAGTAGTGGTAGCACTTATCAGTGAGCAAGTTTGAGCTTCTAGGCAATGGCTTAAATGGAAGTATACATATGTGCTTAAAAACTGTACACTAAAAACTGTAATGCCGTGCAACTATCTATGCATTACGTTGGATCAACCGTAAACAGTAATAAGCATAAACACACAACTGTTAGGGCAGATCAAACAACATTCTAATTACAATCCAGGGCCATTCTCATCCCCAGACCCGCCCAGCACTTTTTGCCGCCAGAGGCAGAGCACGTGAACCAGACAGGATGACGAATAGCCTCCCACGCAGACGCAATTAGGGATTCGTCACGCGTTCCTTCCTGTAGGTATTGCGCTGCACATTGTAGACAGTGTAGATAGCTGTTCCTAGTGTAGACAGTGCGCCTACGGGGGATGGTATATATGGGCATACATGAATGTTAAAGAATAACGTATTTAACCTATTTGCATATTTTCGTGATAGCGTATCATGAAATTACGACCCCCACCGGTCCCCACCCCACGAGCGTCTGCTGAAACGAGCCCGAATTTATCAAAGGGAAACCGTGGAGGTATAAATCCTAGATGGCGCAATCTCGTACCCAGAGTCCTCGGGCTTTTTGGCCAGCGGGTGAGCGCCCGGAGAGACTCGAGAAAACGTAGGTTCCGGTCTTATTACGTATGCTCTAGTTTAAACGCAAACAGAAAAGAGAAAACTGTAAACAGTAGAAATGGCGGGTTGAAAGTGTTCGAGAAACAAGAATTTTAGACTTACACGCAAAGAAACTGGAGAAATGATCATTGGCTTGCTGTAAGAGCAAGTGAAGATGAAACCTCTGACGCTTTCGGTAAGTGTATTTTTAGTGTTTCAGCGTACATTCCATCGTTCAGAATGCCATCGTGCAAGCAACACGATCGACAAATTTTTTGTGGAAACGACACAAATGTTCTCTTCTACTACAACTTGATGTTTCCGTAATCCTGAATGGCTTCGACAAGACATTATGCATCAGTCAATTCTAGTAGTGCCCATCCACCCCCTCCCCCCCGGGCTAACCCCCGGGTATTAGCATTTTTTTTTAAAAATAGGCAAATTCCCTGCGGTGGGGACACATAAGCTGTCTAAATGTCCCGGGGTGGGGACGAAGAAAGAGGGCAAATGCCCCGCCCCTGGGATCGAAATAGCCGTGTTCACGTCGGTGATCGTTTTTTGATAAACTAAATATAGTTCACCTTGTCGCTGTAAAGAATCACGTCATTTTAAATGATGATGAATCGCATTTTAAGCTCGCAAGATTGGTCTTGAAGATCGCATCATTTGAATTCGCAAACCTTCTGTATTTTAACTCCACTTTCATGAATTTAAAAATTGCTAGGCTAGTTTTGAATGCGAAATGCGAAGTAGTCGCGTTTACGCAGTCAGTGATTGTTTTGTGATATTAGTTCACCTTGTCGCTTTTATATATTCGTATGCTTACAAGTATAAATGAAGAAATACCTAAAATTGAGAAAACATACCTTTAAAAACATCCACAAGTTTTTCGAGTCCGTGACGGACAAGCCAGTGTTTAACGAAGGCCTCGTCTTTTCCGATAAACTCTTCCATGTTAATTCGAAAACACGCGTGTCAAATGCCCGGGGGTCGCCCCGGGGTAGGCTAATGCCCAACCCCCGGGTCGCGATAAAATTGCGAATGCCCCACCCCCGAGACGGACAACTTGAGCAAATGCCCTGCGGTTGCCAGGGGGGGGGATGGGCACCGCTGGAATTGATTGATGCATTATTCCACGGATTTCTCCTCAAAGAGACTGATGTAATGTTTTCCTACGGTACTTTTGCAACAACAACAGTAATCACTTTTTAGCAGGGGTGGGAAAATTCCCGTGCGTTATAAGACATAATTCAAACCTCGTCGTTTTATTATTTTTGTGATTTATATATTTCTGAGGTAGAAAAAATCAAACAGCAATGAAACTAGTTTTAGATTTTGAATCTCCCTCCGAATTCTGGGGCTTCCGAATTACTTACCGACTTCCTGTCGGACTGCCATTGTTACGCAAGCGGCCAATCAAAAATATGGTTCAAGTCGATTATCCCAGAGTCTCTCCGGGCGGTAAGTACTTCATGTATCCTATATTATTATGGATTTAAATATAAGCTATTTATAATGTATTGATACCCTCATATACCCATGTATAACGATGTATACCCCTACATACCCATGTATACCCATGTATACCGATGTATACCCCTATACCCATGTATACCCTTATATACCCATGTATACCCTTATATACCCATGTATACCCATGTATACCCATGTATACCCCTATATACCCATGAATACCCTTATATACAGTGTGGACGCCTTTATACTCATGTATACCCTTGTTACCCATGTATACCCCTGTACACCGTGTATACCCCTGTATGTACATGTATACCCTTGATCACCCATGCGTACCCCTGTATACCCATGTATACCTTTATTTCTTATTAAACACATTTTGGCAATGTCCAAATATGGTCACAGCGTGCTCAATACTCTTCGTGCGTACACAACGTATATCCTGGGACATACATAATTTTGAGTGTTAGGGAGAAAAATGGTAGTTTTTCCAGTTTTTTTTTTCCAATAAAGTAGAAAATTGTGCTTTATCAGGCGATATTCCACGCAATTTCGCAGGATAATTGTTAAATATTCAGACAATTCTAAAAAAATTTTAAGAACTTAAATAGTGAACAGCACTCTGCGAATTGTATCTGTAAAACTTGTTTATTTTCCAACGCGTTTCATCTAAGCTAGCTGAGTACTTATATTACTTGTCCAAGGAGTTTTACAATAGTACATTAATTAAACGCCTGAATATAAGTATATGTGATGGCATGAAGGCCACGAAAGGTGGTTAAGGTCTGACCGGATTTTCAAAAGGGAAGTACTGAGGCGCAGCTGTGAGATATTAGGGCGAGGTGTGAGAAACAATGTTTTGGTGCAACGGTTTTAGCTAAAACTGTCACTCTAAACCAACGAAACTTCAACTGGACTGACACATTCTGCGTAGAAGCAGCTTCCTCAGTTTTTGACTGAGGTACACTGTTTGTCACGTATTCACAAACTTCAATTTGGTTAGAATGTGGCCACGTCAGGTCAGGGTGTGGGTGGAAATTAATTGGTCCTTTTCCCCGTCTTGAAACAGGGAAATCATATTGGGGCCAACATGATCTTTTCTTTTCTTTTTCATGATCTCGCGCATACCGCAAGTAAAGAGTCGGCAATCCGACAACATACCGAATGAACCCCTCACGACACCCATCCGCGCTATGGCGAAAATTTTCTGGAATCCTAGCGCGCGAACGTTGAAAGGATCTCTGTCAATGAAAGAATGGAGTTCCCAAGGGCATGTGTGGCGCTGTTAACATCTGTTAGGAGCCGAAATAGACAGTGAAGATGGAAATGATTTCAAGTTTATTTTTTCGTTTATACGTGACGTATGGAATGATTAACACCTCCTTCTCGTTTAAGGGAGATACCTCCTCCTTTACAGCGTAAAAAGAAAAAGAAAAAGCGTTTCGTTTGGTAGTGGCCAAAACGCGGCGTCGGGGTCGGGGTTTTTTTTTTTGGAAAA
>NC_090879.1:6856616-6866616 GCF_036669935.1 Montipora foliosa
TCCTTTAGCCTTGTGCTGAAGCCCTGTTAGGGTGGGGGCATATTGTTACTTTGCTGGACTGGGCTAAAATTGGCACCAGGAAATTATGCCAGCAACTATGCCTGCCTCGCAATACAGGCGTGACACACCCCCTTGGCTAGGTGCCGAGACCCCTCATCCAGTGGTCCATACGGGCGGTGGGTATTATCCGTGCCTTGCTAGTACATTCCCTGCCCCTCAATTACACCCAAGTTGTGTCTATTGTCTTACGGTGCACGAAGGCATTAAATGTTGTTTATGTGAAATAAACTTGTGAAACTATTTGATCTTGCAATCAACTATTTTTGACATGAAATTGTTTTAAAAAAACAAGTCGTGTTTCGTTTCCGGAATGGTAAGGGTAGGAGAAAAGATAAAATATTGTAGTGCGGGTCATTTGGCCTGTATGTTGATTGATTTAATTGCTTTGTCTGTTGAAACTCTCGAGAAATAAAGATAAAAATGTGGATGCCAACTCTCTGAATGGCATCTGTTTTAACTTCAAGTTAATTTACTGGTTTTGTAGCACTAACCCAAGGCTAATTTGACCCTTTTTTCAACAGTAAGGTCCATAGCAATAACCAATAGAGCGCTCAAGTTAATCTTGTTTAGTCTTTGTGTCGCAGGTTGATCAATAATGTAACTATTTGAGAAGGATTTTGAAAAGAAGGGTGTGTTATATTCTGTTTTGATGATTTGCACTTTTTTTGGAGGTAGTTCTGTGGTTTCTAGCAGACATTGATACTGACACCTTGTTAACCCATTGACCCTTCAGGTGCCCAAGGACAGTCCCCCAGTTGACGAGTAGACAATTTTCTGGCGTCAGACATAGTAAAATCTGTTTTTTTAAGTCTCACTCCCGTGGGTCATTAGGTTAAGTAAAGCGTACTGTAGGCTGTATCATCGGTTGATTTTTTCCTAAACAGGCACACATCCTTTTTTGCTAAATCCTTCTTGTGCAGGATGGTTAATTATGCCCTCCCAATTTCACTTAAATCAGTCTGTAGTTAATTGCTACACCTATTGCATGCCATATTGCATTGCTTACATGCAGTTATAGAATGATTCGATTACAATGAACCGCAGTCAGTTTGCACATTTATGTGGTCAACAGATTGGGACATGGCATCTGGTCCAGCAGTCTTTCCCTCAACAAGAGAGAGCACAAACTATGCCCGTTTGTGCCGTCTTTTAGTGGATGTAGGATCTCAGGCCCTTCGCGATACCTTTGACAGAATACATTCTCCAGCTACTCTTCACAGGATTTTGTCAAGTACTTCAGCATATTACCCTACATTGCAGTCACTTAGAAAGAGAAGAATTTTGAATCCCATACAGTGGGGAAAGCTATACCCAAGTGTTTGTTCATCTGTGTCATCAGCCAGCTTTGACATTACGCTTCTGGTGGTATTGCTGCGAAATATATGTGGTTTCAGTCCTCCTGCCAGTACTGGAAACTGGGACATGCTTCCTCTTCCTGGTGATAACAGTTGTGAGGCAAACATAGCAAGAATCAAGTATTACAGAAATGAAGTCTATGCTCATGCCAACCAAGCTTCTGTTGATGATGCAACATTCAATATGTTATGGCAGGATATAAGTAATGCATTGATAGCCGTTGGATCTGGAACAACTTATGCCAGTGCGATCAGCCGACTGAAGACTGAGTGCATGGATCCTGATTTTGAGGAGCACTATCGAGAATTACTAAAGCAGTGGAAAAAGGATGATGATAACACCAAGGAGGAGCTTGATGAACTGAAAGGTATGCTTGATCTCGAAGGAGTTAATGCCATTAGAAGTTAGTGAATTAAAGGTGTTTTGTGCAGCTTGCCAATACAGGTTTTTCAGCTTTCAGAGAATTCTGCCTGCCAAAAGATGAAACATGAAAAACTACAGAAAATGTTGACTTACTATAATTATTTTTGCTAGAACCAAAACTGTACAATGTACGTAAACAAATCTTTTTTTCAAGACGTGGAACTGCATTTCTTGCACATAAAAGCTGTGAAAGGGGTCAAGTTAATTTGCTCAAATCAACTCCTATGGTAGAAAGGAGGAAAGAATTTCAAAAAAGACTGAGTTTAACATTTTTTTTGCAAAGATGTACTAAAGCAGGGGAATAGACAATTTTAGCTGTTACGTTTCGTTTTCCCATCTCAGACTCCAGGGAAGTTTCTTTCAAAATATGTTCTTATGCATGTGCAGTGGCCTGCTTGCAGGGGGTACTTTCTATTTGGTTGCCATATTGGATGGGGGAAAGTTGGAAGATCTGGGACGAATGGGGAATGCACCGCCTGTCGTAAAACTGGTCTTTTCTCAGTAGCTGCCCACTTTCTGTTGAGCTTCCAGTTATATGTCACGCCACAATAATTGATCAATAAACTAATTAAGAGACCATAATAAAGCTGTCAATCACTTAACCATGCAGTTGTAAACAAATTCGCTCTGGAGTGTCTACTTGCACCCAAAAAAGCAGTAAAGAATGGAAGCAAACCGGCAGAATCAGCAGCAAATGGTAAGTGTAGGTTTTGCCCATTCCGATTTCTTGTTCAAGACGGAAAGTTTGAAAAATCTGTGAAGCCAACTTCAAGCAGCGAGAAAACAGTGTTTAAGCAACCATGGACAAACTGTTGGTGTACATGTTCATTGGATCATATACAACTGTAGGCAGTTAATTTAATTTCTATTGAAAAAATATTTTCCAACTCAATCCGGAAGCTTTTTTCATTTCAAAAGGCAGGACAATAATAATAATTATTGATCCCAATGGTGTTAATATCTGTAAAGAAACATGATATTATCAGTTTTCAGTTTCTTCCGTTATTATTCCATTACTCTTTTAGTATTTGAATTGTCAAAAATGTGTGGTTCCAGAAAATATCCATACCCCCACCACGGAGGGAATTTCGTGTGGACCCCCCCACCTCCCCGAAATTTCCGTTTTTGCGAGACATCATTAAACATCCCCATTTTAAACATCCCCTGACCCCCTGGAAAAAATTAATTCCCACAATAAAAGTTTATCAAAATCGTAAACACAAGGCCGTTTTCCTTTACACATCACTATCGTTAATTTCCGATCAATTGTGACATTATGTGACGAAGATATGCACTGCCAAAGACAAACAGCATTTTCCTATAAAGTGAATAGCGAAAAAGGTCACCCGTCAAGTTTCCATGATGTACAATCTGTCCCTTTAATCTAAATTAAACATGATGCAGTTACTCTGAAGCTGCTTATATTGACAAGTAAACAACAAAATTATCATCACGAACATGACCACGAACACGTTTGATCGCTAAACAAAGCCAATTATAACAAGCAAAATTTTACCAGGAGAAAGATATTCACAAGAAAACTGCATAATTTTCTTAGGTTTACATCATTTCCGTCATCTATTGCTTAATAACGAAAGAAAAAGCGACTTTCCTGGGACGATCTCAAAGCAGCTAAAGCTAGTCACCAGTGCTTTTACAGACGTTTTGAGCCACGGACTTCAACCGGAAGCCTGTAAAATACAATGTACTAGTGTGCTAAAATGAGAGCTGTGTAACTCATTGGTCGGGCATGAACACGTGCTAAAAGCAAGAACATACATGTACACTTCCGGTTGACGTCTGTGGCTCAAAAATGTCTTTGCTTAAAGCTCTATTGAAGTTCAAGACAACCATTCTTTTAAGCTTCTATCAATGACACCAATATGAAAGTACACCTTTCGAACACAACTTGATATGCCAGGTTACTGGCTAGACGAATTCCTGTGGCAAGTTATTTATTTTTCTTTATGCGTACGACTAGACCAGATCAGAGAAAATAGAGCGGTAAAATTTAATGTCTGGAAGAACCAGCCAGCGATTGAGGAAGAAGAATACAGTAAGCTGGTATTATAAGAGATATTTTAATGAAAGCTAAACAAGATGCAGATCTTTTGTCTAAACATGCAAATTTAAAAAAAACTCTTTCACGTGCGTAAGATGCGTGTTTCGTGACGTTTTGAAGTCTACATGCATGGGAGCTACAATTATTAAGCTTCAGTAAAATGCAAACTGTCTTCATCGATTTTGTTCCATGTGTGAACAAATTAATTGACAGTGGAGCAGTTCGTTTTCACAGCTGGCAATATTTATTTTACGCGAGTTTGAATCAATCACATCCACTAGAATTAGACAATATGGTGAAAATCTTTGCAGACTTATAACAGCAGTTTCCTGTTCTGGCTTCAAAATAATCGTTTTTCCTCTCAAAAGTTAGGAAAGACAACGCTCTATGCAACCCTAACCTGCAACCTGCAACCTGCACTTTACACCCTCCATTACATTATTACCTTTTACTGTGATGAGTTTGGGACTTAAAAATGAATAAATCTAAATTGTAAAAAAACCAATATGACGTCATTATTGAGGCTTATTATCAAAACAACTGGAAATGGTATATAAAAGGCAGGTTGACGACGCTTTAAGAGCATATGTTGTATTTATTGTGCAAGATGATAATGACAAAGCTAAAGATGTTGCTGAGGAAGGAGGAATTTCATTAGCAACAATCTGAAGGATAATAATTAGAAACAAGCTGTCCAAGGCCTTAAAAGGGAAGTTGTCAAGCTGTTCGTTAGTATAAACCTCAACAAAGGTGTGATTGGATGTGACTCATAGGGACCATTCTTTGAAAAATGTGTAAGAGAACAGTTCCCTAAACTTTTTGGGAAAGCAAACAGGAGGGGAGGAAAATAGTAATAGAGCAAATTACTTCCAGTTGCTAGATGTGTAAATTCCAGTGTAGAAAAACTATTCATGGAATTCATCAATTCACAAGTTGGACCATACACGCGTAATTTACAAGATTGAAAACTACACAACTTTTTCATTGAATTGACCCCAGGTTAAAAATAGAACAACCTAGTGAAAGAAAAAGTACCTGACAAGATTTTTAACTACAACATATGTGTAAGCATAACTTATGAAAAAACAAAAGGAACATTTCTTTGAGAACATCATGTGGTCTGGAATGGGAAAACAAAACGTACCAGCCAAAAAGGTCCATTAATATGTAGGTCGGTGTGATACATGTGTTAAGGATTTGCACATTAATGAAATGCAGACACTAACTTTGTTAGTTGCTAATCCTTCTCCAAGTTATTATCATATATGTTCTGCAAAGCTGGGAAGAAACATTACAGATTGTCCCTTCCAAACCTGCATGTTATTGCATAGACAAAATTAATGGTATTATGCTCAACACTCCCAACTCCAAACCCTAAGTTATTGTAAGTTGTACATGTAAATTACACATGATTGTTGGATCTAGTTGTCGTTCCAACTTCCATAAAGTGCATCCACATAAATGTGTTGTAGTAAACATTGCTTCCAGTAACAGTCTCATCAGAAGTTTATGTTATGCAGAGGTTTCCATGGTTCATAAAGCCACATTCAGAACACACAATGCGGTAATTATTATCTTAATGTTTCTTATTTTATTCCAGAAATGGTGAAGTCAGAAGTCAAAGAAGTGAAAGGTGTGTTTGTTAATTTTAATGAAACAACCATCATATACACCTTATTCCAGAATGGCGGCCATTTTAGTATTCCTTTGTTTTCTTGAAAATCGGCCCTTTTGCATGGCCTTGCTTTCAATTGTAAAATTCAAAAAAATAACTTTATTTAAATTTGAATGAGGCCAAAAGGGCCAATTTAATTGCATTCAAACCAAAAATACTAAAATGGTGGCCATTTTTGAATAAAGTATAATTATAATAAATTGTGATTTATACACGTATTAACAGCTGAAGAACTAGAAGTCTCACTTGTGTATCTACTTGGCTACATGTTACACTGTACATGGCTGCAGATATGTGATCACTTAAATAATAGGGTGAATTGAGCAGTAGCATTCAGAATTCAAAAACCTAAATTAAGATGAATAATTGAATGAGATGGAAAGAACATTGATTTAAATGTTTGGCTTCATAAAAATCATTTCGGGTTTTCTTCAGAAAATCATACAAAATGTAATAGGATCAATGAGATTAGAGGATGGCGATTTTATGCATAGTTTATGCACATGGAATTTTTAAAGGAAAAACAAACCAGATGACGCCCATTTTGTATTGCTGGGAAGGGGTTAACGTGGCTCATAAAGTGCCAGAACATTATGAACTTAGACACCTTCAGTAACGAACCTATTTGTCTGAAAAATTTGTGACTTTTCATTTTTTACGAAAGATATGGTAAAGAAATGGAAGTCTGACGAAGGCAGCACCAAGGAGAAGCTTGAAAACATGGAAGGTGTGTGGAACTGAAACAAATGACTGTACAGAATAGAAAAAAAACTGTCCAGAAAAGAAGAAAAAAGCTGACACTAATGATTATTCAATACCTACTTTGAACCTTCTAACCCTTTAATGGCCTCCATTGATAAGTAAAGTTGTCTGGTGTTAGAGTAAAATCTATCAGTGTCACTGAGGAGGAAAGAGTTAAAAGCGATATTCATGAGTGGACGTTGATGTTGTTAACCCATTTACCACTCAACTCAGGCCCCTCAATTTCACAACTGCTGAAAAGGGCCCCATGCATTCACTGTCCATTGTAGTGTTGTGTTGGAGAGACACTTTTAGGTGAAAGAAACCGATAAAGCACAATGCGGTAATTATTATCTTGTTTCATATTTTAATCCAGAAATGGTGAAGTCAGAAGTCAGAGAAGTGAAAGGTGTGTTTATTAATTTTAATGAAACAACCATCATACACCTTATTCCAAAATGGCGGCCATTTTAGTATTCCTTTGTTTCCTTGAAACTTGGCCCTTTTGGCCTCGCTTTTAATCGTAAAATTCAAAAGAATAACTTCATTTAACCTTGAATGAGGCCCAAAAGGGCCAATTTGCAATCAAACCAAAACTACTAAAATGGTGGCCATTTTGGAATAAAGTTTATAATACATTGTGATTCATACATGTATTAACAGCTGAAGAACTAAAAGTCTCACTTGTGTATCCTCTTGGCTACATGCTACACTGTACGTGGCTGCAGATATGTGATCACTTAAATAATAGGGTGGATTGAGTAGTAGCATTCAGAATTCAAAAACCTAAATTAAGATGAATAATTGAATAAGATGGAAAGAACATTGATTTAAATGTTTGGCTTCATGAAAACCGTTTCTGGTTTTCTTCAGAAAATCCTAATAGGATCAATGAGATTAGAGGATGGAGATTGTATGCATAGTTTATGCACGTGGAATTTTTAAAGGAAAAACAAACCAGGTGATGCCCAATTTGTATTGCTGGGAAGTGATCGACTGGCTAGGATAAAATTCTCTGGGTTAAAAAAAATTATTGGAGGCGGATTTAAAGCCACCTTAAATTTTCCAATCATAAAGGTAGCTCTAAATACACTCCTGAGAAATTTTTAACTTTGCAAAGTGTTACTTTACGGCAATAGTAATCGGGGGTAGAAGCAAAATCCTGAATCATAAATCACAGTGGTTATGGGTGGTTAAATTAGAAGGAATGATGAACGTTTGTGTTCAAGGCTTGGGAATCATGAATTACGAGAGACGGTTGAAAGAATCACAAATAACAAATTGTTAATGAAGCATGAATCCATTGGGCTAAAAAATGACAGGAATCACCAATATTGAACGTCAAATGATTCCGCTTCCACCCCCCATAATAAAACTAATAGGGGTCACCACGAATTAGTTTTCAGGCACAGGTACATGACATTTCATTGTATAAGGATGTCAAGACAAAATATTGGGTAGATCTCTTGTTGCTATAATTATGGTAAACAATTACATCTATCACATTTTGTTGAATGACAAATGTTTTTTTTACATAGTACCATAACATAGGTGCATGGTGATACAGGGTCGTAGAGTCTGCCCTAATAATGGTTTTGTTTCGAGCCTTTTTAATCTTTTTCCTCACCACATGGAAGAGGGGAGAGGGAGATACAAAAGACAAATTCAAACTCAAATGGAAATGCTGCCTGATAATGGGAAATAATTTTTTCAAAGTATGCCAGTGATGTCTTTTTTTCCTGTTGTTCTTGTTGTTTTTTTGCATTTTGCGATAATTAAATTAATTTTCATAAAGTTCCCTTTCTTGTGATTTGTCTCACCAACTAGCAAACTGAATTGTACTTATGATTATTTAATTTTAACACATTACTGACAGGGGGTGCTCTTCGGAAATTTTGAAAAGAACCCCTAAGAGGTATCAAGATCTTGTCTTGTGGGCGTGGCATGAAATTTTTTTCACCCCAAAGAGGTAGCAAATTATAGGTTTTAACTAGACAAAATTAAAAATTAGTTTATTGTCAAATGTCTGCTGTGATAATTTTCGGCTCATCACCCTAAAAGGTGCCACTAAAGCTCCCGCTGTGGACCTTTTGAGGCTGAACACCCTAAGAGGTACCAAAACCGCTTTTTTAACCCCTAAAAGGTACAACAAAAACCCCCATCCTTTCCCCCCCCCTTCCTCCCCCGGGGAAAATGTCTTGTCGGGCCTTGTCAGCTAGTGTACGGTGGACCAAGATTTTTTGTCGGGCTTCACGCGCACTGCAACCAATTAGGAAGTGTCAAAAGAGTCACGTGAGCAAGTGTATTTTCCAACATCGTGGAGATCGAAGAGACTTTTCGACATCTGAAAAAGAGGATAAGCTCGTTGCAAGCTTTTGGATAGTCGGCCCCAAGCCTCAGGGCAGTTAGTCGGGAAAAAAAGTCGACTATTGCACGGCAAGCTGGTGGCCTTTCAGCCGATATTTTCCTGATAAAAAATCTTTGGTGGCCCAGGATTTCCTGACCCTTCCAGTGCACCACCGGCGCACAGGATTAGGTGACACATTGTCATTGTCAATCCTATTCTTGACCTGGTTTGTTTGCTGTGCCAGATCTTGACATGTCCTTTAGTTTCTCTCTTTCTTTAATTTGTTCTTCTTCGTTCTTTTCTTTCTTGAAGGTAGAGTACCTCTTCTTATCCAAAGGGAGTTTTAGTGGTAGTACGAGTGCCATAAAGATAATTACAGACCCATCTCTGTCCTCTCTAATTTCAGTAAAATATTTGAAAAAGCTAAGTATCATCATCTCAATAAATACTTGGAAAATTCAAAGATTCTCTATCCACATCAGTTTGTTTTTAGGGAAAATTGTTCTACTATGCATGCACTTATTTCGATCACTAAATCTATCCGCCACTCCATTGATAATAACGAATTTGGTTGTGGTAGATTCATTGATTTGAAAAAAGCCTTTGATACGGTTAATCTCAGAATCCTATTAACTAAGCTCAACCATTATAGAATAATAGGTAATGCACTTGAATTGTTTAAATCTTATCTATCCCACAGACTGCAATACGTATTTGTTAATGGTCATAACTCAATTTCTCAGCCAGTTACTTGTGGTAATCCCCAAGGATCCATTCTTGGACCCCTTTTATTCTTACTACATGTAAAAGACCTCCCAAACTCCTCAGGCCTACTAACATTTGACTTATTTGCTGATGATACTAACCTCCAGTGGAAACCTTAACCAACTTGAAGTAACTCTAAATTAAGAACTCAAATTTGTTGCTGACTGGATGAAGTGCAATAGCTAAGTGCGTAGTTTCTCAAAAATTAATCTTATCCTCTTTCACTCAAACAAACTTAAACCTGACCAGTCTTTTTGCGTCAAAATTGATGATGAATGTACTAAACAAGTTGACTCAGCTAAGTACTTGCGTGTAATTTTTGATGAGAATCTAACATGGAAAAGCATATCAATGAACTTTGTCTGAAACTATCCAAGACCGTGGGTATCTTGTCAAAAGTGAGACATTTTGTCAATCAAGATATTCTTATTATGCTCCACTACTCTCTTATTTATCCTTTTCTTATCTATGGTGTTCATGTTTGGGTCTTAACATTTCCCTCGTTTCAAACACCATTACTTGTTATCCAAAAGAAAGCAATAAGAATAACAACCTTCTCTGAACCGAGATC